>NC_092169.1:12327500-12612500 GCF_045791955.1 Oncorhynchus clarkii lewisi
GATTGGAAAGAACAAAGTGATAGGAAATCTCCAGTTGGCCTCAATTGCTTTTATCTATCATGTCCTGTTAATTTCAGTGCAGGTAAAGGGAGAGTGATGAGGAAAGGGTAGCCACTTCAGGCTATTGAGACTTGTCCCAAGTCAAGTTCGTACAGGAGTTCTCAAACTGTCGTTGACGCACATTTTTCCAATGCGGATAGGGAATCTGGGAACTCCACGCCCCCGGTCTTTGTCCTCTCCCTGTCAACCGTATGTTTACTGTGTTCCTCCGGCTTTGTTTTCTTTCTCTCACTCTCTCTTTCCATCTCTCTCGCTCCTGTCCCAAATCCTTTTTCCAAAAGCCCGGGAGGGCAAGGGGGGGATGGGACGGAGGGATGCGCTGGGACAGGAACAAAGGGGAAAGGGATTTGGAGAGAGAAAGCGAGAGGAGGAGAAAGGGAAAAACCCATGCTGAACCACTGCAGACAGGTAACTGAAAAGAGCAGACATTCTTTAAGGTTTGGAGTTGTTTCAGCTTCCTGACAAAAACCTACCGACCCAGAGAGAGACATAGAGTACAGAAGTCAAGGGTCACAGATAGTCGCACATATGACTCAAGTCAGTGTGCTTACTGCAGCACAAGCACAAGCACAAACACACGCTCATTCTCATTCACACACACACACACACACACACACACACACACACACACACACACACACACACACACACACACACACACACACACACACTCTCTCTCTCTCTCTCAGACAAGCACAGCTCTGTGTCAGACATAGCCGAAGACATTGCAATTTCACGGTAGGCATCAGGGACACAGCTGGGAAGAATCTAGCCGAGTGTGAAAAGTTGAAGCATAAAGACATGGCCTGTCTATCTTTTCGCTTTGGGCTACATTCTGCTGGTCTGCAGCAACTTTAACCATGCACTGTTATAACACGCATTATAATTCAGAACCACCAATATAGGCCATGATATGAGATATCCCCTCAGTCGATTATTCCCTATGGTCAGAAGAAAGTGACACTGGTCAGAAAAAAGTCACCCAAAAGAAGGTATTCTGAAAGGATGGGAATAAGGATATACCTGGAATCAGTGAGGATGCAAGGGATGGAGAGGGGAGAGAGAGGAGGATGGAGAGAGAGAGAGAGAAGAGAGAGAGAGAGGGGTGGAGAGAGAGAAGAGAGAGAGGGATGGAGAGAGAGGAGAGAAGGATGGAGAGAGAAGAGAGAGAGGGATGGAGAGAGAAGAGAAGAGAGAGAGAGGGGGTGGAGAGAGAGAGGAGAGAGAAGAGAGAGAGAGGGGTGGAGAGAGAGAAGAGAGAGAGATGGAGAGAGAAGAGAGAGAGGGATGAGAGAGAGGAGAGAGGGATGGAGAGAGAAGAGAGAGAAGGATGGAGAGAGAGAGAAGAGAAGAGAGAGAGGGGGATGGAGAGAGAGAAGAGAGAGAAGAGAGAGAGGGATGGAGAGAGAGGAGAGACTGATGGAGAAAAAAGAGAGAGAAAAGAGAGAAAGATGGATAGCGAAGAGAGAGCGGGATGAGAGAGAGTAGAGGGGGATGGAGAGAGAAGAGAGAGAGGGATGGAGAGAGAAGAGAGAGGGGATGGAGAGAGAGAAGAGAGAGAGATGGAGAGAGAAGAGAGAGGGGATGGAGAGAGAAGAGAGAGAGGGATGGAGAGAGAAGAGAGAGGTGATAGAGAGAGAGAAGAGAGAGAGGGATAGAGAGAGAAGAGAGAGGGGATGGAGAGAGAAGAGAGAGAGGGATGGAGAGAGAAGAGAGAGGGGGATAGAGAGAGAGAGAAGAGAGAGAGAGGGATGGAGAGAGAGAAGAGAGAGAGATTGAGAGAGAAGAGAGAGAGGGATAGAGAGAGAAGAAAGAGGGGTATAGAGAGAGAGAGAGAGAGAAGAAAGAGATGGAGAGAGAAGAGAGAGATGGAGAGAGAAGAGAGATAGGGATAGAGAGAGAAGAGAGAGAGATGGAGAGAGAAGAGAGAGAGGGATAGAGAGAGAAGAGAGAGGGGATGGAGAGAGAAGAGAGAGAGTGATGGAGAGAGAAAAGAGAGAGGGATGGAGAGAGAAGAGAGAGGGGATGGAGAGAGAAGAGAGAGCAGGATGGAGAGATAAGAGAGATGGAGAGAGAAGAGAGAGAGGGATGGAGAGAGAAGAGAAAGAGAGATGGAGAGAGAATAGAGAGAGGGATGGAGAGAGAAGAGAGAGAGAAGGAGAGAGAAGAGAGAGATGGAGAGAGAAGAGAGAGGGATGGAGAGAGAAGAGAGAGAGATGGAGAGAGAAGAGAGAGATGGAGAGAGAAGAGAGAGAGGGACGGGCAGCAATACAAACACTCCAGAGCAGTTGGAGAGGGAGGGGGATTTGAAAGGGAGGGGGGTTTGAAAGGGAGATGGGGAACGCCGAGCTCTCAGACCCTTCATGGAGCGTGAATGGACATTCCTGCCAAAGGGAGTCTCGCTACATTAGCAACACATCGACATTCCCAATCCAGGATTCATGGATAATGGAAATTCTGGGGAATTTAAAGAGGTAAAAATCTTAGTGGTTCTCTAACAGGAGCAGAGGGGAGGGGTGGAGAGGGAGAGATAGAAGTGAAGTACTGTTCTGAGTAAGTGAGGGCTCGAGAGGGTGTGGGTTAAAAGGAGTGAGGGAGACAGAGGGGCCAAGGGTGAGAGTGTGTGTATGTGTGTGTGTGTGTGTGTGTGTGTGTGTGTGTGTGTGTGTGTGTGTGTGTGTGTGTGTGTGTGTGTGTGTGTGTGTGTGTGTGTGTGTGTGTGTGTGTGTGTGTGTGTGTGTGTGTGTTGAGTCAGTGTGTGTATGTGTATGTGAACACAGAAAAATGTGCTTGTCTTCTCCTTGGCCCTTAATAGCTTCTAATAGTACACAAGGCCATAAGCAGAATGCTGGTATGATTCACTTAGCAACATTTAAACTGGGAAGACCAGTTTACATGTTATTATCAGCCCACTAAATGTTCCTTTAAAAGCCCTGACCTGCTTTACTTTACTTCCGTCTAAGACGGTTACAAAACCAGACGCTCTAGATGAGCAATTCCCAGTACCTGTGCCTTCTCAACCGTTCCCCTCAGCTGCCCAGTAAATCAGGTTTAAACATGGCAGACGTGTGTGTGTGTGTGTGTGTTTGTGTTTGTGTGTGTGTGTGTGTGTTTGTGTGTGTGTGTGTGTGTGTGTGTGTGTGTGTGTGTGTGTGTGTGTGTGTGTGTGTGTGTGTGTGTGTGTGTGTGTGTGTGTGTGTGTGTGTGTGTGTTTGTGTGTGTGTGTGTGTGTGTGCGCACCTACTAACCCCTGACCCTGCTGGCCGGCCCCCCTATGCAGCCTATAGGAGGAACTGCCAGAGAGGGAGGGTGTGAAAGCGGTAAGGGAGGGTTAAAGTTTGTTCTTTCCGTAAGGTCATGCCGGCTGAGGGAACATATCTCAGACGCTTATCTCAAGTGGGGCCGGACAGCAACAAAAATGTTGGACACCTCAGAGTCGAACCAGAAGAAAAAAAGAGGACAAACAGACCGTCAGGACAGAACAGTACACTCTGACCTGAAATATCTGAGTTATGTGTAGGCTGACAGGAAGCTGGTGGTGGGGAGGGGGGGCGTCTGCCTGTCTGTCTGTGAATACTGAGTGATCAAGTTACAACTTGCAAGTTATGATGCTGGACCCTGACCGTGCACCCAAGGTTGTTACAGTGCCTTGCGAAAGTATTCGGCCCCCTTGAACTTTGCGACCTTTTGCCACATTTCAGGCATCATAGAGATATAAAACTGTATTTTTTTGTGAAGAATCAACAACAAGTGGGACACAATCATGAAGTGGAACGACATTTATTGGATATTTCAAACTTTTTTAACAAATCAAAAACTGAAAAATTGGGCGTGCAAAATTATTCAGCCCCTTTACTTTCAGTGCAGCAAACTCTCTCCAGAAGTTCAGTGAGGATCTCTGAATGATCCAATGTTGACCTAAATGACTAATGATGATAAATACAATCCACCTATGTGTAATCAAGTCTCCGTATAAATGCACCTGCACTGTGATAGTCTCAGAGGTCCGTCAAAAGCGCAGAGAGCATCATGAAGAACAAGGAACACACCAGGCAGGTCCGAGATACTGTTGTGAAGAAGTTTAAAGCCGGATTTGGATACAAAAAGATTTCCCAAGCTTTAAACATCCCAAGGAGCACTGTGCAAGCGATAATATTGAAATGGAAGGAGTATCAGACCACTGCAAATCTACCAAGACCTGGCCGTCCCTCTAAACTTTCAGCTCATACAAGGAGAAGACTGATCAGAGATGCAGCCAAGAGGCCCATGATCACTCTGGATGAACTGCAGAGATCTACAGCTGAGGTGGGAGACTCTGTCCATAGGACAACAATCAGTCGTATATTGCACAAATCTGGCCTTTATGGAAGAGTGGCAAGAAGAAAGCCATTTCTTAAAGATATCCATAAAAAGTGTCGTTTAAAGTTTGCCACAAGCCACCTGGGAGACACACCAAACATGTGGAAGAAGGTGCTCTGGTCAGATGAAACCAAAATTGAACTTTTTGGCAACAATGCAAAACGTTATGTTTGGCGTAAAAGCAACACAGCTCATCACCCTGAACACACCATCCCCACTGTCAAACATGGTGGTGGCAGCATCATGGTTTGGGCCTGCTTTTCTTCAGCAGGGACAGGGAAGATGGTTTAAATTCATGGGAAGATGGATGGAGCCAAACACAGGACCATTCTGGAAGAAAACCTGATGGAATCTGCAAAAGACCTGAGACCTGGACGGAGATTTGTCTTCCAACAAGACAATGATCCAAAACATAAAGCAAAATCTACAATGGAATGGTTCAAAAATAAACATATCGAGGTGTTAGAATGGCCAAGTCAAAGTCCAGACCTGAATCCAATCGAGAATCTGTGGAAAGAACTGAAAACTGCTGTTCACAAATGCTCTCCATCAATCCTCAACGAGCTCGAGCAGTTTTGCAAGGAGGAATGGGAAAAAATGTCAGTCTCTCGATGTGCAAAACTGATAGAGACATACCCCAAGCGACTTACAGCTGTAATCGCAGCAAAAGGTGGCGCTACAAAGTATTAACTTAAGGGGGCTGAATAATTTTGCACGCACAATTTTTCAGTTTTTGATTTGTTAAAAAAGTTTGAAATATCCAATAAATGTCGTTCCACTTCATGATTGTGTCCCACTTGTTGTTGATTCTTCACAAAAAAATACAGTTCTATATCTTTATGTTTGAAGCCTGAAATGTGGCAAAAGGTCGCAAAGTTCAAGGGGGCCGAATACTTTCGCAAGGCACTGTACGTCCTGCGATGCCTCACGGACATGCGTTCCATAAGCTGACACGTCCCGTCTATTACGTCTGTGTCAGCACCTGTTCAATCAGTCACTGAGTTCATATCACTGTTTAGCATCCAGGGCCCCAGCGCTTCACGCGCCTCTCACACAGTTTCTTATCAAGCATGTTCACCATTACGGTGCTCCAATTTAGGTTGGTGAAAGCATCTGCTGACCACATCCTCATTCACAGACCCTACTTCATAAACGGCCGTTTTTTCTAGCTTTGCTGTTAACGTGTAGACACCGGAGTTGGCTAACCCGCTCACAGGGTTGGTTAACTCTCGAGGTTTCCTAGGGTCTCCACCGAGCTAGGAATATTACTCACAATGCACTTCATCTTGATGTTCTGGGCTATTTAAAGTATTGATTAGGGACTTATTTGTCGATGGAATGTCACTTTTTATTCTGGGTGATTTGTGATGTTTTCATTGTGTTTTTTTTTGTGTTTGAATGCGTAGAATGTGTGTTTTATATTGTATTATTCAGGGCGCATTTGGAAAAGAGAAAAAATATGCGTATACGTTTTGTATTACCATACATTCACATACAACTGAGTGCACAAAACATTATGAACACCTGCTCCTTCCATGACAAAAAGCTATGATCCCTTATGCATGTCACTAGTTAAATCAACTTACAATTGGTTTAGATGAAGGGCCTCCCGAGTGGCTCAGCGGTCTAAGGCACTGCTTTTCAGCATTTGAGGTGTCTCTATAGACACCATGGTTCAAATCCAGGCTACATCACAACCTGCTGTGATTGGGAGACCCATAGGGCGGAGCACAATTGGCCCAGCTTTGTCCAGTTCAGGCTGTCACTGTAAATAAGGAATTGTTCCCAACTGACTTGGGTGGTGGACCATTCTTGATACACAGGAAACTGTTGAAAATAAAGGATAAATAAGAAACAGAATAAAATAAGGCTTTTTAGGCATTAAAACAATTGATAAGTGGATATTGTATGTGGGCCATTCAGAGGATGAATGGGCAAGGCAAAAGCTTTAATAAGCAACCTTTGAACGGGGTATTGTAGTAGGTGGCAGGCGCACCGGTTTGAGTGTGTCAAGACCTGTAACGCTGCTGGGTTTTTCTCGCTCAACAGTTTCCTGTGTATCAAGAATGGTCCACCACCCACAGGACATCCAGTCAACTTGACACAACTGGAGTGCTTTTGACACCTTGTAGAGTCCATGCGGCGCCTAACTGAGGCTGTCCTGAGGGCAAAAGGTGGGGGTGCAACTCAATATTAGGACGGTGTTCTTAATGTTTTGTACACTCAGTATATAATACAAGTGACCAGCTTATCTATAAGTGTGTTTTACCAGCTTACCACTAATAAGTGTTTTTAGATGTAGTAATTTAAAAACCTGTCACTTAGAAAACTGAACTGGCTCACGCCGACACTGGCACGCAAGAGAGAGAGAGAGAGAGAGAGAGAATGAGAGAAAGACACTTCACAGGCATTCACAACTCCTACTTCTCACGCCTCTCACTGCCTGCTTGCCTCTCGCTTCCTCGCTCTCTTCCCAGCCAGGCCTGAGTTCTGGTAAGGCTGTGGGTGTAACCTCCCACTCCTCCCCCCCTCACAGCTAGAGAGAAAAGGCGACAAACCCTGTGCGTCCTACAATGGCACAGACTTCTGACACACCACTCTCACCAACGCCCAGTGTCCAGGCCCTGACCACCAGGCTGCCCAAGCCACCATCAAGGCTCTACAAATGGCTTTTGGTGACAGAACCAAAATGGCTGCTTTTCCCAGCTGCAGTGTGATATCAGTAACGGCCTGGTTGTTCCTAGACACAGGCCAACACACACACACCTCACGCATCCTTATTTAAAAAACACAAAAAGAGGAAGCTGAACATGTTCTTTCTCTCTCACACACACACACACACACACACACACACACACACACACACACACACACACACACACACACACACACACACACACACACACACACACACACACACACACACACACACACACACACACACACACACAAACTCACACACACACACACACAAACTCACACACACGCACACACACACACGCACACACATGCACACAGACACACATGTAACCGGTGTGAAATGGCTAGCTAGTTAGCGGGGTGCGCGCTAATAACGTATCAATCGGTGCGGTCACTCGCTTTGAGACCTTGAAGTAGTTGTTCCCCTTGCTCTGGCTTTTGTGGCACGATGGGTAACGATGTTTCGTGGGTCAGTGGTCAATTGTTGATGTGTGCAGAGGGTCCCTGGTTCGAGCCCAGGTAGGGGTGAGGAGAGGGACGGAAGCTATACTGTTACACACGCACACACACAAACTCACAAGCACGAGCTCACACACACAAACCCGCGTGCCAGATGAGATGGCACACCAATGGCCACAGTGACACCAAGGAAATGTAGACTCCATAGACAGGAGGAAACAGAATGCACACACACACACACTAACTCCAGAAAGGTGACTACGGCACCAAACAAGAGAAGACAGACAGAACCCCCTCCCGGACATGTACGGCAGAAAAACAACCAACTAAAGCAAAGCGTTGAAAGCAAACCCAGTAGCAGCTCACACTGACCTATAGCCCCACCACAATACACTCCTATTCTCTCTCTACACTGCCTTGTGCCTGCTATTCCCCAGGGCCACGCAAACAGATGTACATTAGAGGAAGTAAGTGGTATTAGTAGTAGTGGTGGAGTTCACCTTCGCTTAGCATCAGTGTCAGACTGCTAACACGAGCGGCAGCTGTGGTGTCTGTGCTAGTGACGGGGCTAACGTTGGCTCTAGCTTTAGACTCGGCGCTAGTACCTTCTGGTGCTGGTCATGGTTTGAGCGGGGAGCTCCTCTGTAGTGTGCTGGTGGCGGGGGGCCGTGTTCAGCTAATTAACCCTGTTGATCTAAATGAGGGCTGGGGGGGGCACTCTGGACGCTGTGGTTGGCTAACCCTGTGTTGACAGATGATCACAGCCCAATCACAGGCCTTTTACTGGCAGCCTGCCGTCCGACTTGGCAGAACGTGGTACCAAGGGGTCTGGGTTTGTGTGTGTGTGTGTGTGTGTGTGTGTGTGTGTGTGTGTGTGTGTGTGTGTGTGTGTGTGTGTGTGTGTGTGTGTGTGTGTGTGTGTGTGTGTGTGTGTGTGTGTGTGTGTGTGTGTGTGTGTGTGTGTGTGTGTGTGTGTGTGTGTGTGTGTGTGTGTGTGTGTGTGTGTGTGTGTGTGTGTGTGTGTGTGTGTGTGTGTGTGCGTGCGTGCATGCAAGTAATAAACATTTCTAGATTTTATTGGCCTTTTGACATATACATAAAAATACATTTCTGTCTAAACCCTGAGTAGCATTACATTGGAAGGGCCTAGTCACTGGTAGCATCACTGTAGAGGTTAGGAGAGAGAGTTAACGGCCAAATGAGTAGCTAGTTATTCCACGCTACGTGTGTCTATGGTCTTATTATTAAGGACGCATTATGAAGGAAGAGCAAACATACAGCAAAACCAACCAAATGAAACTAATCTTTACACACAAGGAAACACACACACACCCAGGAGGTTTCCCTCACCTGGAAAAGGCTGGTTTGGAGACAATGTCAAAGACTAAACCAGTGTTTCATCTCTGTGTTTCAGGAGATAAATAAAGTTAGGAGGGAAGCAGAAACAGGGCCAGAGAAAGTGAGTTAACTGTCCTTCAAACCGGAGGCCAGGGGGTCACTGGAGAATACCCCGTCAGCCCTGTTCTCTCTCTGCCCGGTCAAGTAGAAAGGTGTATCTGTGTCGAGTAACAAGGGTATTTACTGCTACAAAGAGGCCAAGAGAACAACAATGCAGAGAGAGTGAGAGAGAGAAAGAGAGAGAGTGGAAACATGAGGAAAGTGCTGTTTAGGCCCCAGTGGTCCAGTGGTCAGGGGGAAGCTGCCATGTGCAAAATCAGAGTAGTGTCTGGTTTGTATGAGAGCCACATGAAACAAACACACACCTTCGCACACACACCTACGCACACACACACACACACACACACACACACACACACACACACACACACACACACACACACGCAAACACACACACACGCAAACACACACACACACACACACACACACACACACACACACACACACACACCTACACAAGCAGCCACTGCTGGGCACCCAGACAAAGATCTGTCTGACACACGTACACACACCCTGCAGACTATAACTCATCACCCCCTCCAGACTATAACTCATCACCCCCTGCAGACTATAACTCACCACCCCCTGCAGAGTATAACTCCTCACCCCCTGAGTATAACTAATCACCCCCTGAGTAAAACTCATCACCCCATCTATACTATAACTCATCACCCCCTGTAGACTATAACTCATCACCCCCTGCAGAGTATAACTCATCACCCCCTGTAGACTATAACTCATCACCCCCTGCAGAGTATAACTCATCACCCCCTGAATATAACTCATCACCACCTGCAGAGTATAACTCATCACCCCTTCCAGACTATAACTCATCACCCCCTCCAGACTATAACTCATCACCCTCTCCAGACTATAACTCATCACCACCTGCAGAGTATAACTCATCACCCCCTCCAGACTATAACATCACCACCTCCAAACTATTACTCATCACCCCCTGCAGACTATAACTCATCACCATTTGAGTATAACTCATCACCCCCTGCAGAGTATAAATCATCACCCCCTGAGTATAACTCACACCCCCTGCAGACTATAACTCATCACCCCCTGAGTATTACTCATTACCCCCTGCAGACTATAACTCATCACCCCCTGCAGACTATAACTAATCACCCCCTGCAGAGTATAACTCATCACCCCCTGAGTATAACTCATCACCCCCTCCAGAATATAACTCATCACCCTCTGCAGACTATATCTCATCACCCCCTGCAGACTATAACTCATCACCCCCTGCAGAGTACAACTCATCACCCCCTGAGTATAACTCATCACCCCCTCCAGACTATATCTCATCACCCCCTGCAGACTATATCTCATCACCACCTGCAGAGTATAACTCATCACCCCTTCCAGACTATAACTCATCGCCCACTACAGACTATAACTCATCACCCCCTGAGTATAACTCATCACCCCCTCCAGACTATAACTCATCACCCCTGAACACTATAACTCATCACCACCTCCAAACTATAACTCATCACCCCCTGCAGAGTATAACTCATCGCCCCGAGTATAACTCATCACCCCCTGCAGACTAGAACTCATCACCCCCTGCAGACTATAACTCATCACCCTGAGTATAACTCATCACCCCCTGCAGACTATAACTCACCCCCTGCAGAGTATAACTCATCACCCCCTGCAGAGTATAACTCATCACCCCCTCCAGACTATAACTCATCACCCCCTGCAGACTATATCTCATCACCCCCTGCAGAGTATATCTCATCACCCCCTCCAGACTATAACTCATCACCCCGAGTATAACTCATCACACCCTGCAGACTAGAACTCATCACCCCCTGCAGACTAGAACTCATCACCCCCTGCAGACTATAACTCATCACCCCCTGAGTATAACTCATCACCCCCCGAGTATAACTCATCACCCCCTGCAGAGTATAACTCATCACTCCCTCCAGACTATAACTCATCACCCCCTGTAGACTATAACTCATCACCCCCTGCAGAGTATAACTCATCACCCCCTGCAGACTATAACTCATCAACCCCTGCAGACTATAACTCATCACCCCCTGCAGACTATAACTCATCAACCCCTGCAGAGTATAACTCATCACCACATTCAGACTATAACTCATCACCCCCTGCAGAGTATAACTCATCACTCCCTCCAGACTATAACTCATCACCCCCTGTAGACTATAACTCATCACCCCCTGCAGAGTATAACTCATCACCCCCCGAGTATAACTCATCACCCCCTGAGTATAACTCATCACCCCCTGCAGACTATAACTCATCACCCCCTGCAGACTATAACTCATCACCCCTGCAGAGTATAACTCATCACCCCCTGCAGAGTATAACTCATCGCCCCATTCAGACTATAACTCATCACCCACTCCAGACTATAACTCATGACTTCCCAGCAGAGTATAACTCATCACCCCCTCCAGACTATAATTCATCACCCCCTCCAGACTATAACTCATCACCCCCTCCAGACTATAACTCATCACCCCTGCAGAGTATAACTCATCACCCCCTGCAGAGTATAACTCATCACCCCCTCCAGACTATAACTCATCACCACCTGCAGAGTATAACTCATCACCCCCTCCAGACTATAACTCATCACCCCCTGCAGACTATAACTCATCACCCCCTGCAAACTATAACTCATCACCTTATGCAAACTATAACTCATCACCCCCTGCATACTATAACTCATCCCAGGCATTGGCATCTTTCTGCTGCAGCCTCCCAGAGGTCAGAGTTGACAGAGTGACACCCTTTAGTTACAAAAACGGAACACTCCAAAACACCACACATACACCTACACATGCCTCGTGGAGCCTGGCGAGCTGAAATATATAACACACAATGGAGGAAGACAGAGAGAGGGCGAGAGAAATGAAAGAGAGCAGCGCAGAAACAAGTCAAAACGAACAGGCAAACTGCAATAGCCATAAGATCCAGCTCTAAAGGAGACCCATGACTTTAAGTCAATATTACCACAACTATGAATACACACTGTACACTCTACACTGTTAAGACTCCAAGAAATACTTCATCAGGGAAAGTACATTGTCATATGTTCTGGTTTAATTAAGCTATTAGTGGTAGACAGCACCCTGAGTCGGCTGTGGATAGCCTTTAGAAAGCCCTTATGAAGAGTCTAGACAACCGGAGGCTGCTGAAGGGAGGACGGCTCATAATAATGGCTGTAACGGATTGGATGCAGTGGTATCAAACCGTGTTCCATACCGTGCCATTTATTCAGTTCCAGTCATTACTATGAGCTCGTCCTCGTATATTAAGGCGTCACCTGTGTTATAGACATAGACTTAAGCTTGCAGTTGCAAACAGGTATTGTATGGACACACAGACAGACACAACGAGTAAAAGTAAAAGACACTTCAGCAGGACACGGACCAGCCCAAAGTAAACAGAGGGGTGAGAGAGGCTTCAGCAGGACACGGACCAGCCCAAAGTAAACAGAGGGGTGAGAGAGGCATCAGCAGGACACGGACCAGCCCAAAGTAAACAGAGGGGTGAGAGAGGCATCAGCAGGACACGGACCAGCCCAAAGTAAACAGAGGGGTGAGAGAGGCATCAGCAGGACACGGACCAGCCCAAAGTAAACAGAGGGGTGAGAGAGGCTTCAGCAGGACACGGACCAGCCCAAAGTAAACAGAGGGGTGAGAGAGGCATCAGCAGGACACGGACCAGCCCAAAGTAAACAGAGGGGTGAGAGAGGCATCAGCAGGACACGGACCAGCCCAAAGTAAACAGAGGGGTGAGAGAGGCATCAGCAGGACACGGACCAGACCAAAGTAAACAGAGGGGTGAGAGAGGAATCAGCAGGACACGGACCAGCCCAAAGTAAACAGAGGGGTGAGAGAGGCTTCAGCAGGACACGGACCAGCCCAAAGTAAACAGAGGGGTGAGAGAGGCATCAGCAGAACACGGACCAGACCAAAGTAAACAGAGGGGTGAGAGAGGCATCAGCAGGACACGGACCAGCCCAAAGTAAACAGAGGGGTGAGAGGCTTCCAGGAGAGGCCTTCTGTAAATACTTGGACCAATCCATTTCACAGACCCGTCCCAGAAAACAGAGAGAGACCAGTACACCACCAGCAGGCAGCCCCCTTCATCTAAATGTGCACATTTGACATGAGAATGAAATCCAACACCAGCAGAAAATTACACCTTTCCGTCAAAAAAAAGACAGAGCAGAAAATGATGCTACCAGGCCGGGTGAGACCCGTATCTGAGGCTCAATGCGGGAGAACCAGGTACCACAGGTGCTCAGTTGAATCCGGACATCTCCAGTCATCATTCACACCACTGACCGGCGACGGCACCCAATTTTTCATACACACACACACACACCTGACCCCATTAGCTGAACATTGGGTATCTACACGGATCTCCCCATTGCATTGTCCCCTCTGCCTAATGTCTCTATCTTCTCTTTGCCTTCTCTCTTCACCCCCATCTCCCTGTCCTCCTCCTTCTCTGTCTGTCTCTCCTTTACTTATCTTTCCCGTTCTTCTTTTCTCCCTCTCTGACTCATTTCCTCTCCCTGTCGCTCCTTCACCTTCTCTCGCTCCCTCCCTGCCTCTCTGATGCGGGAGTGGGAGGTTAGCACCCCAGGGGAAGGGTAAAACTGCATTAAGGGATGACAGCACTGTAAAGATGAATTGAGGCATCCACATTTTAATCCTAGTTTTAGGGGGAGAAAGATATCAAGAGATTTCACTGGCACAGGATGAAGCATGTTTTGCTGATTTAAATGCTTATATAGATTATCAAAGGGGGAAAATTAGTTATTCCATAATCATAGCTGGAAGGTTCAACTGCATTTTAAATGCAGCTAATGTGGCCACAAATAGCCTATGAGTTAAGGGCAAAGCAAGTAATAGCCAGGGGTAGGGACAGTAAGTTACCCTGCTTCCCACTCCCCTGCTGACAGGACACCCCAGGGAAAGAGAGGCTGGTGTGTGTGTGTGCGTGGGCGGGCGCATGTGTCTATATTTCTATGCATGTGGTTTGCAATCTACTTATCTATACCTTACTCTCTGTCTCTCTAGACCCGCTGTCTCCATTTGTCAGGCCTGGCCAGGCTGGTCATCGTGTCCAGATCACATTTCATATAAATACTGTGCATCCTTCATGTCATGTCCACATACCACATGCCCTCTCAAATGGCACATAAACACCAACACACACACACACCCGTCCACCCGAGGCTATACACACACGCACACACGCACACACACACACACACACACACACACACACACACACACACACACACACACACACACACACACACACACACACACACACACGGACACGGACACTGACACGCACACGAACTGCCTGACCTCTGATGTACCAACAGGACCAACGTGACCTACCTGTCAAACAGGAAGCAGAAAGATAGTCCCTTTCCCCCTCCCACCGCCACACCAACTAGACCAACAGAGCATGAAACATACCCCAACCATACACAGCAGCACGGGTGCAGCCTTGACCTTATGAACCCCTTATGAAAGATCTGGACTTGTGTAAGGACTGACCTGAAGGGTAAAGGTTGAACTCGTGACCAAGTTCTATACTGTGTAGACCGAGAGGGGGTATGGCTGTACAACCCCAATATCACACACAAAGATTAACAACATCTCCTGTCTGCCCTCCACATACACGGCAATGTAGAACACACACACATAGCTCCTCCCACCTCCTCTGCATCCTTCTTCAACTACATTTTCCTATTATTACATTTTCAACACAACCCTGCAAAATTGCCCACAAACACACCAAACTCATTTCACTGGCCTTTCTCATTTGCTTTTTTCCTCTCCCTTGATAAGCCCTGGTCTCTTTAATTTGCTCTCCATTCCTCCCACCCACCCACCCACCCTCCCTCCCTCTCTCTCTCTCTCTCTCTCTCTCTCTCTCTCTCTCTCTCTCTCTCGTTCTTTTAATTCACCGGCTAAGGACACTCAGGTCAGCTCCATTGTCAGAAATGAGCTTTAATTTTCCTTTTTGGTGTTTTTGTTGTTTTTCTTTCCCCTACTCGGTTAAGGAGAGATGACAGAGGCCCTGGCTCCAATGCCAGCTAACCGGTCTGAACTGGTTCTCGGCATAGAAGGGTGGTGGTGGGGTGGAGGAGAGCACAGAGGAGCAGTGCTGTTTTTCGCCTTTGGCCAAAACGGAACCTGGAAGAATTTGATCTATAGTCAGGTACAGTCAGGGAAAAGGAGGGAGGGAGAGAGAAAAATAAGATGTAGAAGGAGTATGAGAAAAGGAGAAAGAGTGTGAAAGGAAAAGCAAGTGAGAACAAGAAAGAGAGTGAAAGGGAGAGAGAGAGGGAGGGCAGCCCCAGAACACAGTCTTCGACACCCGTCTCATCAAACCGTTGGCTCTCTGCCAAGTTCATCTGTTAATGGACAACCACCATCAGGCATTACCCCCTCTCTCCCCCTCTCTCCCCCTCCCTAACCCCCCCAGGCCACCTCTCCCTCTATAGCCCCATCCCTCTCTCGCTGACTCTGGCTGGCCCTCTCCAAGCCTGTGGAAAGCGAGATGTACATTATTCCTGCCTTCCCCTTTTAGTAGGAGATACACAGAGGCGTGTACATGTGTGAGTGTGTGCGTGCGCACGTGTGAGCATGCGGAAGGGGGGGGGTGGGGGACTTTGGGCACTCCTTCTTGCCCAAAGCCCTTCTATCAGTCTGCCTGCTGTGCCTACCCAGAGGCCTGTAGAGGCCCCTTTCATTGCCTCACTGTAAGGGCAGAATTGGGGCTGCTGGGGGCTTCCATGGGGTCAGACAACCACTCTCTCCCTCTTTGTGCCCCTTCGCTCTGCTCTACTTAACAAATATAGATTTGTGTCGTGGACATCTTACACTCTGGCACAAGCGTCCCCTTCCATCTCTTCTAACCAGTCAACTTCGCCATGCAAGAGAGAGAGTTGTTAGTGGTAGCCCACAGCGTGTTGAGACACATCCACCTTGGCAAAGAAAGGCCAGGAAAAATGAAGAAAGAAAGAAAAGGGGGTGGAGAGAAAAGAGGTGGGGGCAGGTTGAAGCTGTGTTTCAGGTCTTACAGACACTGCGTGAGAAAAGAGGTGGGGGCAGGTTGAAGATGTGTTTCAGGTCTTACAGACACTGCGTGAGAAAAGAGGTGGGGGCAGGTTGAAGATGTGTTTCAGGTCTTACAGACACTGCGTGAGAAAAGAGGTGGGGGCAGGTTGAAGATGTGTTTCAGGTCTTACAGACACTGCGTGAGAAAAGAGGTGGGGGCAGGTTGAAGATGTGTTTCAGGTCTTACAGACACTGCGTGAGAAAAGAGGTGGGGGCAGGTTGAAGATGTGTTTCAGGTCTTACAGACACTGCGTGAGAAAAGAGGTGGGGGCAGGTTGAAGATGTGTTTCAGGTCTTACAGACACTGCGTGAGAAAAGAGGTGGGGGCAGGTTGAAGATGTGTTTCAGGTCTTACAGACACTGCGTGAGAAAAGAGGTGGGGGCAGGTTGAAGATGTGTTTCAGGTCTTACAGACACTGCGTGAGAAAAGAGGTGGGGGCAGGTTGAAGATGTGTTTCAGGTCTTACAGACACTGCGTGAGAAAAGAGGTGGGGCAGGTTGAAGGTGTGTTTCAGGTCTTACAGACACTGCGTGAGAAAAGAGGTGGGGGCAGGTTGAAGATGTGTTTCAGGTCTTACAGACACTGCGTGAGAAAAGAGGTGGGGGCAGGTTGAAGATGTGTTTCAGGTCTTACAGACACTGCGTGAGAAAAGAGGTGGGGGCAGGTTGAAGATGTGTTTCAGGTCTTACAGACACTGCGTGAGAAAAGAGGTGGGGGCAGGTTGAAGATGTGTTTCAGGTCTTACAGACACTGCGTGAGAAAAGAGGTGGGGGCAGGTTGAAGATGTGTTTCAGGTCTTACAGACACTGCGTGAGAAAAGAGGTGGGGGCAGGTTGAAGATGTGTTTCAGGTCTTACAGACACTGCGTGAGAAAAGAGGTGGGGCAGGTTGAAGGTGTGTTTCAGGTCTTACAGACACTGCGTGAGAAAAGAGGTGGGGGCAGGTTGAAGATGTGTTTCAGGTCTTACAGACACTGCGTGAGAAAAGAGGTGGGGGCAGGTTGAAGATGTGTTTCAGGTCTTACAGACACTGCGTGAGAAAAGAGGTGGGGGCAGGTTGAAGATGTGTTTCAGGTCTTACAGACACTGCGTGAGAAAAGAGGTGGGGGCAGGTTGAAGATGTGTTTCAGGTCTTACAGACACTGCGTGAGAAAAGAGGTGGGGGCAGGTTGAAGATGTGTTTCAGGTCTTACAGACACTGCGTGAGAAAAGAGGTGGGGGCAGGTTGAAGATGTGTTTCAGGTCTTACAGACACTGCGTGAGAAAAGAGGTGGGGGCAGGTTGAAGATGTGTTTCAGGTCTTACAGACACTGCGTGAGAAAAGAGGTGGGGGCAGGTTGAAGATGTGTTTCAGGTCTTACAGACACTGCGTGAGAAAAGAGGTGGGGGCAGGTTGAAGATGTGTTTCAGGTCTTACAGACACTGCGTGAGAAAAGAGGTGGGGGCAGGTTGAAGATGTGTTTCAGGTCTTACAGACACTGCGTGAGAAAAGAGGTGGGGGCAGGTTGAAGATGTGTTTCAGGTCTTACAGACACTGCGTGAGAAAAGAGGTGGGGGCAGGTTGAAGATGTGTTTCAGGTCTTACAGACACTGCGTGAGAAAAGAGGTGGGGGCAGGTTGAAGATGTGTTTCAGGTCTTACAGACACTGCGTGAGAAAAGAGGTGGGGGCAGGTTGAAGATGTGTTTCAGGTCTTACAGACACTGCGTGAGAAAAGAGGTGGGGGCAGGTTGAAGATGTGTTTCAGGTCTTACAGACACTGCGTGAGAAAAGAGGTGGGGGCAGGTTGAAGATGTGTTTCAGGTCTTACAGACACTGCGTGAGAAAAGAGGTGGGGGCAGGTTGAAGATGTGTTTCAGGTCTTACAGACACTGCGTGAGAAAAGAGGTGGGGGCAGGTTGAAGATGTGCAGGTCTTACAGACACTGCGTGAGAAAAGAGGTGGGGGCAGGTTGAATGTGTTTCAGGTCTTACAGACACTGCGTGAGAAAAGAGGTGGGGGCAGGTTGAAGATGTGTTTCAGGTCTTACAGACACTGCGTGAGAAAAGAGGTGGGGGCAGGTTGAAGATGTGTTTCAGGTCTTACAGACACTGCGTGAGAAAAGAGGTGGGGGCAGGTTGAAGATGTGTTTCAGGTCTTACAGACACTGCGTGAGAAAAGAGGTGGGGGCAGGTTGAAGATGTGTTTCAGGTCTTACAGACACTGCGTGAGAAAAGAGGTGGGGGCAGGTTGAAGATGTGTTTCAGGTCTTACAGACACTGCGTGAGAAAAGAGGTGGGGGCAGGTTGAAGATGTGTTTCAGGTCTTACAGACACTGCGTGAGAAAAGAGGTGGGGGCAGGTTGAAGATGTGTTTCAGGTCTTACAGACACTGCGTGAGAAAAGAGGTGGGGGCAGGTTGAAGATGTGTTTCAGGTCTTACAGACACTGCGTGAGAAAAGAGGTGGGGGCAGGTTGAAGATGTGTTTCAGGTCTTACAGACACTGCGTGAGAAAAGAGGTGGGGGCAGGTTGAAGATGTGTTTCAGGTCTTACAGACACTGCGTGAGAAAAGAGGTGGGGGCAGGTTGAAGATGTGTTTCAGGTCTTACAGACACTGCGTGAGAAAAGAGGTGGGGGCAGGTTGAAGATGTGTTTCAGGTCTTACAGACACTGCGTGAGAAAAGAGGTGGGGGCAGGTTGAAGATGTGTTTCAGGTCTTACAGACACTGCGTGAGAAAAGAGGTGGGGGCAGGTTGAAGATGTGTTTCAGGTCTTACAGACACTGCGTGAGAAAAGAGGTGGGGGCAGGTTGAAGATGTGTTTCAGGTCTTACAGACACTGCGTGAGAAAAGAGGTGGGGGCAGGTTGAAGATGTGTTTCAGGTCTTACAGACACTGCGTGAGAAAAGAGGTGGGGGCAGGTTGAAGATGTGTTTCAGGTCTTACAGACACTGCGTGAGAAAAGAGGTGGGGGCAGGTTGAAGATGTGTTTCAGGTCTTACAGACACTGCGTGAGAAAAGAGGTGGGGGCAGGTTGAAGATGTGTTTCAGGTCTTACAGACACTGCGTGAGAAAAGAGGTGGGGGCAGGTTGAAGATGTGTTTCAGGTCTTACAGACACTGCGTGAGAAAAGAGGTGGGGGCAGGTTGAAGATGTGTTTCAGGTCTTACAGACACTGCGTGAGAAAAGAGGTGGGGGCAGGTTGAAGATGTGTTTCAGGTCTTACAGACACTGCGTGAGAAAAGAGGTGGGGGCAGGTTGAAGATGTGTTTCAGGTCTTACAGACACTGCGTGAGAAAAGAGGTGGGGGCAGGTTGAAGGTGTGTTTCAGGTCTTACAGACACTGCGTGAGAAAAGAGGTGGGGGCAGGTTGAAGATGTGTTTCAGGTCTTACAGACACTACGTGAGAAAAGAGGTGGGGCAGGTTGAAGGTGTGTTTCAGGTCTTACAGACACTGCGTGAGAAAAGAGGTGGGGGCAGGTTGAAGATGTGTTTCAGGTCTTACAGACACTGCGTGAGAAAAGAGGTGGGGGCAGGTTGAAGATGTGTTTCAGGTCTTACAGACACTGCGTGAGAAAAGAGGTGGGGGCAGGTTGAAGGTGTGTTTCAGGTCTTACAGACACTGCGTGAGAAAAGAGGTGGGGGCAGGTTGAAGATGTGTTTCAGGTCTTACAGACACTGCGTGAGAAAAGAGGTGGGGGCAGGTTGAAGATGTGTTTCAGGTCTTACAGACACTCCGTGAGAAAAGCGGCTTTCCTTTTCATGTCCTTTTTTTGTCAGGAAAACGTTCACGGCATTACAGTCTTTTCACACTTCAACATTCAGCCAGGTATTAAATGCACCATGCTTTCGACATTGGGAGAATATGCCGGCGAGTGTCTGTTAAAGAAGGTAGAGTTGTATTGTTCCCTACGAAGCTCTAAGTCCTGGATTTCGTGGAGATAGACACTACCTCTGGAAATGAGGATGGGGCAGCAAATCTGAAGGGGTGTGGCAGGGATGAGATGGGTCGCCAAATATGAACTTCCCCTATCCACCCCCCCCCCCTCCCCCCCCTCTCTCTGACTGTCTGTCTCTACCGCAGTCTCTCTCCAAACTCTCTGCTGATTCTCTCCCTTTCCTCTCTCACTCCTCTCTTTACCCTCTCTCTGTCATTCTCACCCCTCTCTTCTCTTCTCTCCGCGCTCGACCAGACACCGCTGTCCCTCTCCTGTACTACCACCTCGTTATCACGTTCCCTTAAACACACACACCGCCCACACTCCTAAAACCCTTGTGACATTTCACTGTTTCTTTACCCATTTTAGAACAATAAATTATCAATTCGATTTTATCATATCTTACCGAGGCAATTACATCAAGAAAAATATAGCGATTGTGGGATCAATTATGCATGCCTTTGGCCAAAGACCAGAGACAGGGAAGTGGAAGAGGGCAGATCCACTACCACACACACACACACACACACACACACACACACACACACACACACACACACACACACACACACACAAGATGGTGGATCCCACAGATGTGCCCCATCAGTTCATCTTACTGCCTAAAAAGTTCATGCACTTATTAATAATTTATTTGTGTTCTGGATACGGTTTCCCAGATGAATATTAACAACTTTGAAGTGAGCTAGCAAGCCAGGGGTGTGGCTTCTAGTGTGTGCGTGCATGTGTGTGTGTGTGTGTGTGTGTGTGTGTGTGTGTGTGTGTGTGTGTGTGTGTGTGTGTGTGTGTGTGTGTGTGTGTGTGGGGCTAAAAGAGTCCTCAGGAAACAAGCCTTCTAGGTCCCACCGGAGACAAGAACCCCCCCCATACACAGACACAGACTCAGACACACACACCACTTCTACCCCTCCCTCTCTCCCTTCAATGTGTCCAATAGACCACCGTTCACATCGCTCCTCATTTCTCCCCGATTAAGAATTCTGTTTCATCACAATGTAGTTTTCACACAACTCCCTCCCAGCGCTTGTACACAAACTGGAAAGAAGGGACTGGGGGAAAACAAGGAAAAAAACAACAACCAACTAAGGAACCAAAAGGGAAAAAGATGCCCCCTTGTGCTTTCTTGTTTGTTGTTCGTTGTTTGTTGTTTTCATCTTTTTTTCCTTTCTTTTGCTTCATTTTCTAGGCTCATTATTATCCACAAACATATTTATTTGATTGACTTGTCTCTTTCTTTCTTGTCCAAATCTCCCTCTCCCCTTCTCTCGACTTTTTCAGCCACAGCTGTGGGTCCTTTCCCACTGGGGTGGGAAAGCAGCTATATTGGCATGCCTCTGTATGAGTGTGTCTGTGTGAGTGGGGCAAACCAAGAGTCTGTTTTTCAACTTATCTTTTCATCTGGGCCATAGTCAGAGGCTCACACCACACCTCACTGCTGAATGATGCAATTCATTTCCCTCTCTTCCCATTTTTACCGTGTTAACAGAGAAAGTAAGTAAGACAAATCACTCTCTTCAAAATGGCACGGCATTTCAAATCAGAGCAAAGGGGGAGGAGGGGGGGTTAACATCTGTTTCCTCAAGGAGAGAGGAGAGAGAACGAGGGAGGGTGAGAAGGGTAAAGTAAGAGAGACAGAGAGAGAGAGAGAGAGAGAGAGAGAGAGAGAGAGAGAGAGAGAGAGAGAGAGAGAGAGAGAGAGAGAGAGAGAGAGAGAGAGAGAGAGGACCAAAAATGAAGGAGGGGGAGAGAAGTGTCAGGCTAACACCACAAGGTCCCGAAACACACACTCAGTTTGGTAGCGGTTCTGTGTGTGTGTGTGTGTGTGTGTGTGTGTGTGTGTGTGTGTGTGTGTGTGTGTGTGTGTGTGTGTGTGTGTGTGTGTGTGTGTGTGCTGTATGAAAGGCCCAAGCAGTAATTAATGAGAGGGGAGTCATCATGTAAATTAAATATGTCTATTCTCCAAGTGAACTCTCAATCTTCACATGCAAAACGGCGCTTTCATTTACATCAGCAATTTAGGCCAAAAAGCCCTGACCGAAAAATGCTACAACCATACAAGCTATTTCCTTACCCTCTAACACTCCCCCCACCAATTGTGCAAATGTACACTTCAGACACACACACGCACACAAATAATGCACCTCCCCCTCACACATAAGGTCTGACAGGCCGTGCTGATGTGTTCAGAATGCACATGGTAATAGGCCAATCAAAAATGCAAAACAATTGGCAATTACTGAGAGGACCTAACGGTCATTAGAATTTACAACTAGGTAATGAACTAAAGTCTGCCCACTTCATGCATATTCATAAAGCAATTTGGGCTTTGAAGATTAAAGAAGTGCTTAAAATTCAAATGAGCCTGAGCAAATTATCAGTGAGATTTAGTCAGGATGTAGGGGCTTTGTGTGTGTGTGTGTGTGTGTGTGTGTGTGTGTGTGTGTGTGTGTGTGTGTGTGTGTGTGTGTGTGTGTGTGTGTGTGTGCACGCGTGTGGATGTGTGTGCTTGTAGACACGCATATTTTCGTATGAGTGAATTGTTTGGGGTGGGGCATGGAATATGTAGTGGCATGACAGACAAACTATTATAACTATTATGATTTCTGTAGACACACACACACACAGTTTATGAGACTCCAATATAGACACACACTAGATGTGCAGTACACATTCATACTATAACAAACCCGTTTAAACCAAAAGGTGATACGAATAACCCCATAGTTATCCTAGGAACAAAACACCAGCACATGTTAAATGTGAAAGAGGCTTTGTTATGTAACGGAGTGTACAATCAGCTGCATATTCTCCTGTGTGTGTTTGGGGCTTTGTGCAGTTCTTAAAAATAGTGCCATTAAGCGATTGTCAGAGATAGGCCAGCAGTTATGACAGATGGTCTTGCCAGGGTTGATGGGTGAGAGGGCACTGCCCTCATGTTGACAGGAGAAGAAATGATCCTGGTGAGACTACACCTTGTCCTTCCTCTGTCTTGTTAACGATAGAAGCAGAACAGTCATCACACCACGGACATCTGACAGGAATGACGCTCGCGTGCGTGTGTGCGTGCGGGTGTGTGTGTGTACCCCTGCGGCACAATGCTGCTCTACTGTGGTAATGAAGCCAAATGATGAACATGAAACCCCAATGAGGAGCCAGCCCCTCCACACAAGCACACACACACACACTGCCCGGTCAGTGCCAAATATGCCCTGGCACGGTCTGCCAGGGGATGTCCTGCGGCTACACTGCCAACTCACACACCCTTTTATGTTCACCCGTGCCCCAATGTGGCTCTCGCACACACACCACACACTGGTAGAGTACTATGGACCAGCGTACACAGCTACAGTAACACACACATGTCCAGCTCACACACGGAGGGTGTATACACAAACTCATGCATATACAAATATACTGAATTGAGCCGGGCTCTTTTGCTTGGTTTGACTTTGTTTCTAAAACAGCAGTGTGTCATCCACTGGGATATATAAATAAGCTTTGTAGCGTATAAACAGTTTTATGGACAAGCTTTACACAACTTCTGACATCATTAGAGAGCTAGAATAGGACCACAACATAATGGGCTGGACACACACACACACAAACACACACACACACACACACACGCACGCACGCACGCACACACACACGCACGCACGCACACACACACACACGCACGCACGCACGCACGCACAGACACACACACACACACACACACACACTGCAGTGCTACAAAAAACAGTAGCTTCCTGTTGATGAATCAATCTCTGATGAAAAAACATCAATCAACATCCATAAACAATACTCCACCGATAGTGTGTCAGAGTTGATAGCTGCCAAAAATGAAAGCAACTGCTAATGACATAGGTCACATTATCGAGTATGTAATGCTATCATATCAACCTGATCAGCCTGATCGTATAGGCATCAGTCTATATCCCACTTCCTGATGTAATTTAACTCAATCCAAAACAAATAGGGGGCAATGGTTTGCCAAAAAGGGCAAAGGACAAACTCTAAATCAATGTGTGTGTCTAAAATGTGCCGTGAAATCAACGAACAACACGCACATCATTGCCATGCCATCGAAATAAGGATTGCAAAACAAGTCATTCAATCCAGGGTCCTTTAACCTTTTGGTGTAATGGAAATGAAAAGACAGAAAGCGTTTTGATTCTGTAAGTTCAGTGTGTATCTCCAGCCACAGTGTATAGGTGGACATTGTCCTTGGCCGATCATCCCCTCTCTCAACGCTACAAAGAACTGCTCCATAATATCGTATGTGCAATAAATGACCTCCCACACAAATGCTAACAGACTGGCCTAGGAAAGACAAGCAGAGAAATGCGCCTTCTACTTCAGCAGGAGAGCGTGTTTCCACACACCCTCCCAGCAAAACCAAATGACTCTTTGATGATCCCTGGTGTCGTGACAGACAGTGGTGTATGAAGTGGTGGGGGATTTAGACAGATAGATGAGACGGCAACAATGGAGGGGTGATTCTGATGCTTTGTTCTCACACGCACAGAGCATGGCGTTTTGGCACCGGAGACTGCAGCTGGCTCGTGTGCCAGGCGGCACCCGGACTGCACAGACACACACGCATTTTCACATATGATGCACACACGTACATACACACACGCACTCACACCAACACACACTGTAATTGATTCAATATATATATTCACGGCATATATATATATATATATATATAGAGAGAGAGAGAGAGAGAGAGAGAGAGAGAGGGAGAGGGAGAGAGGGAGAGAGAGAGAGGGAGAGAGAGAGAGGGAGAGAGAGAGAGAGGGAGAGAGAGAGAGAGAGAGAGAGGAGAGAGAGAGAGAGAGAGAGAGAGAGAGAGAGAGAGAGAGAGAGAGGGAGAGAGAGAGAGAGAGAGAGAGAGAGAGAGAGAGAGAGAGAGAGAGAGAGAGAGAGAGAGAGAGAGAGGGAGAGGGAAAGAGGGAGAGGGAGAGGGAGAGAGAGAGAGAGAGAGAGAGAGAGAGAGAGAGAGAGGGAGAGAGAGAGAGAGAGACAGAGAGAGAGAGAGAGAGAGAGAGAGAGAGAGAGAGAGAGAGAGAGAGAGAGAGAGAACGGGTCTAAGGCAATAAAAAAGGGAAAGACAGACAGAAAAAAAATGTCATGAGAGGGAGAGAGAGACTCTGAAATTAAGCCAGAAAATAAAGGGACATTTAAAAACCACTTATGTGCATTGAGGTGGGCTGTGAATGGGTAGCCGTGCTAGCCTAGCTTTAGCTTAGCCGTAGCATCAAAATCAAATTAAATCAAATGTTATTGGTCACATTCACATATTTAGCAGACGTTATTGCGGGTGTAGTTAAGTGCTTATGTTCATAGCTCCAACAGTGCAGTAATATGTAACAATACACACAAATCAATCAATATTAAGAAATATATAAATATCAGATTGAGAGTGGCATTGACTAAAATGCTGTAGAATAGAATACAGTATATACATACGAGATGAGTAAAGCAGCATGTAAACATGATTTAAACATTATTAAAGTGAATAGTGTTCCATGATTAAAGTGGCAAGTGATTCCAAGTCTATGTATATAGTGCAGCAGCCTCTAAAGTGCAGGGTTGCGTTACCGGGTAGAAACCAGCTAGTTATGGCTATTTAACAGTCTGATGGCCTGGAGATAGAAACTGTTTTTTCAGTCTCTCGGCCCCAACTTTGATGCACCTGTGCTGACATTGCCTTCTGGATGATAACGGGGTGAACAGGCAGTGGCTCGGGTAGTTGATGTCCTTGAAGATCATACAGCCCAACAGGATGTGATCAATTGTACATCTGTAAAGGTTTGTGAGTGTTTTTGGGGCCAAGACAAATTTTTTCAGTCTCTTGACATTGAAGAGGCACTGTTGCGCCTTCTTCTCCACACTGTCTGTGTGGGTAGACCGTTTCAGATCGTCAGTGATTTGTACACCAAGGAACCTGAAGCTTTCCACCTTTTCCACTGCGGTCCCGTTGATGTGGACAGTTGGGTGCTCCCTCTGCTGTTTCCTGAAGTCCACGATCTTCTCCTTTGTTTTGTTGACGTTGAATGAGAGGTTATATTCCTGGCACTACCTCTCCCAGGGCCCTCACATCCCTGTAGGCTGTCTTGTCATTGTTGGTAATCAGGCCTACTACTGTTGTGTCGTCTGCAAACTTGATGAATGAGTTGGAGGCGTGTGTGGCCACTCAGTCATGGGTGATCAGAGAGTACAGGAGGGGGCTGAGCATGCACCCTTGTGGGGCCCCTGTGTTAAGGATCTGCGAAGTAGAGGTGTTGTTTCGTACCTTCAACACTTGGGGGCAGCCCATCAGGAAGTCCAGGACCCAGTTGCACAAGGCGGGGTTCAGACCCAGGGCCTCAAACTTAATGATGAGCTTGGAGGGTACTATGGTGCTGATGGCTGAGCTATAGTCAATGAATAGCATTCTTGAATAGGTATTCTTATTTTCCAGATGGGATAGGGCAGAGTGAAGTGCAATGGCGATTGCATCATCTGTGGATCTATGGGGCGGTAAACAAATGGAAGTGGGTCTAGGGTGTCAGATAAGGTAGAGGTGATATGATCCTTAAATAGCCTCTCAAAGCACTTAGTTAGTGCAATGGTTCAGTTACCTTTGCTTTCTTGGGTACAGGAACAATGGTGGACATCTTGAAGCAAATGGGGACAGCAGACTGGGATAGGGAGAGATTGAATATGTTTGTAAACACACCAGCCAGCAGGTCTGCGCATGCTCTGAAGATGCGGCTAGGGGTATCGTCTGGGCCTGCAGCCTTGCGAGGGTTAACACATTTAAATGTCTTACTCACGTCGGCCACGGAGAAAGAGAGCCCACAGTCGTTGGTAGCGGGCCGCGTCGGTGGCACTGTGTTATCCTCAAAGCGGGCGAAGAAGGTGTTTAGCTTGTCTGGACATGACTGCTTTTCCCTTTTGAAGTCTGTGATTGTCTGTAGACCCTGCCACATACGTCTCGTGTCTGAGCCGTTGAATTGCAACTCCACTTTGTCTATGTACTGACGTTTTGCCTGTTTGATTGCCTTACGGAGGGAATAACTACACTGTTTTTATTCAACCATATTCCCAGTCACCTTGCCATGGTTAAATGTTTTGCACGTTCAGTTTTGCGCGAATGCTGCCATCTATCCACGGTTTCTGGTCAACAACACAATAATATGCAGAGAATTTTTAAATCAGACCATATAGATTAGATAGGAATATATAGAGCCGGAGAAAGCCATGGGGACAGTATTGTCTTTGTAATGCCAGGGCTCATGTGCTTTGTATGCCATATTGTCATGAAGAATGATTTATTTCAGTGTTGCACAATCATTCATGCCTTATTACCATGACATTATACATGGCACAATCAGTGTTGTTAGTGTTGTGTTAGTACACACAGAACACACAGAAACAGCACAATTGATTAAAACTTCCGTTTGAGGATGAGATGTCATTCAGGAATTTTTAATCCCATTTTTAATCCCAGTTTAGGATTAATAGACTAAAGAGAGTCAAAGATCTCAGCCTACTGTGGTCGTATTAGAAATGGCCTTAGTGTGCCACACACACACACACATCATGCCGGGGCGCAAAGCTTATTGAGGACAATAATCCACATGGAGCACACACTCCTCGACAGGTACCGCCTTCTGTCTTTTCAAACAGAGCCGTTGGATGAGTAACTAAGGGTAGTACACCACAAGAGCAATGCTCCATATTTTCTTAATAAGGGACATACCAATAACAAACTTCCAACTACCACACCTACCAATGCAATAATAAACCGTGATAAATATTCATGTCCGAGCAACAACGCAAAAACAACTAACAAAGAACAACCAAAATGACAGTAAAAAAAAAATGTAACAAAAAAAATTAATCGTTCCACCAAATGTTTCTAAAAACATAACATCCACAAGTAATGCCATGGATCCAACCAGACAAGTCTCGCCTGTTACATTGTGATGTAAATAAGTCTAATAACCCAGTTTAGCTGCTGGCTGAGACCGTGTGTGTGCCTCTGTGTGTGTGTGCGTGTGTGTTTCATAGTCAGCGTGCCTAAATGGCTATGAAAATTTGTGCTGAAATTGCAGCGAAATCTTTAGAAACAAAAGGGGTAAGCTGACACGCACACACGCAACCACAAACACACACGAGTCGAGACACAACCCTGGTTAGAGTTGCCGATCCATTAAGACTGAACTGAAGCTTGTAAAGACAATAAGCTAGAGAACCCGGTAAAACTGACACACAGCACACACACACAGCACACACACACAGCACACACACATAGCACACACAGCACACACATCAAACATACACACAGTAAGGTTCACGTTACACAACATTTCTCTCCACCAACTTAAAACAGAAACAGGCCTTTCTGGAGTCTAAACCAAAAATCAAGCAGCCAATCACAGATCCAAAATGAAAGGATCAAAGGTCAGATCTAAATTATTGTTGATGAGGATGATCTGGGCCAGATCCATTTCCTGAAACTAGGATCTCTAGAGGCAATCAGAGAGTAGCCAGATGGCAAGAGGTGGCATGAAAGAGAAACACAGTCACTACCCTGCATTTCTATACAACGGCAATTACTAGAATACACACACACACACACAGGTGAGAGAAAAAAACGACTCTCCCTCTGTAAGGCAAAATAACCAAATGTACACTTAGCTCCCCTCTGTTATACTGCACAGATAGGGAGAGAGTGAAAAAGAAAGCAAGAGCGAGGGAGAGAGAGAGAGTGAGAGACAGAGAGACAGAGAGAGAGAGAGGGAGGGAGAGAGAGAGAGAGAGAGAGAGAGATAGGGGAGATGGAGAGAGAGTGAGACAGAGAGAGTGAGACTGAGAGAGAGAGAGAGAGAGAGAGAGAGAGAGAGAGAAAGAGAGAGAGACAGAGACAGAGACAGAGACAGACAGACAGACAGAGAGAGAGAGAGAGAGAGAGAGAGAGAGAGAGAGAGAGAGAGAGAGAGAGAGAGAGAGAGAGGTGGAAAAGAAATGGTGGAGAGAATAAGAGAGAGTTAGGGAGATGAGAAGGGAAAATAGAGTTATAGGGTAAAGGGAGAACTAAGAGTGAGCGAGAGTAAGCATGTCTCTGTTTACCAATGTAAGATGTGGTAAGGAAGAGACCACTGTGAGAGAGCCACAGCAGCATTTCTCACAGAGACCTGGACACACACCATGCATGCAAGAGGGCACACATACTGCACATTCTCCAGCCACAACAGGACACATACCCACACACGACACAAAAACGGAAGCATACACACACACACATGGAGTGAAACACACCGTAAAACTGTAGCCTACATGAGGAAACTGGGAACACACACCCTGAAAAGGCATGAAGACATATCGCAAAGCAACAGTGGACACACACACACACAGAAAGAGAGAGAGACAAACACACACACATCACAGCATCTGTGTATGCCCTCCAACAGGTATATACACACTGCAGAACTGTGTAATTACACAAATAAACTCTTAAAATCCCAAACCTTTGTTTCCCTGCATGGTGGGTGGGTTGAGTCCGCTGCAGTACCAGCCAGCGCACCCACCCTGTGCCCTGCTTTTTCAGGCCATCGCAAAATGCCCACTAACTCAAGGTTACCAGTGTCACTTTGCCATTGGGCTATATTTGATTACTGTGGAAAACCAACCTTCCCCCCATTCCTCTCTCTGTCAACTCAATGGATCTGAGGACAACTGCAGTGCCAAGTTAACCGTTTCCCCTCCACAGGCTGACGCACACACAAACACGCACATACACGTACACACACAGAGCTAGAGATCAGCAGCACTGTCATACATATGTGTCTCTAATTAAGAACACCAGCCAGTGAGAACCAGGCGATCAGAGACATGGATGAGCTAACGATCCATAAATCAAATCATAAGATGATTCCTATTCTCTTGGGCTTCCCTGTGACATTTTACAGTTGTGGTTAGCCAGAACAGACCCCGCCCCTAGCCTATCAGTCCTGGCCAATCAGATGTATCACTTAAACGAGGACCAACAGCTGACGCAATCACGGCAGTGGTTTTCTCCCTGGGTCTCTTAGGACTACAAATCCTACAGGGACAGGGAACATGTGTGCCCAATATGTGACCTCTGCTGTACCCGGTCTACGCCCACACGCACTACCCCCCCCCCCCCCCCAAACCCTCAACATAAACACACCCACAAGGGACATACACATTCCCATGTCCCTGCATATAATTGCCATTTGTGACAGTTCAAAACTTAAATGCACCCTATGGACGCCTACCTTTATGGTGCACACGCGCTTACCCGTGTTCACCCACGCCAATAAAGATACTGCATTTGAATTTGAAACACAACTCCTATTGCTTGGTTAAAGACAACTTGGTGTGGGGAATGGTGGTTACCTGGGATGTGTTCCTGCTTGGGGCAGATCCCTCTGGGCAACGAGAGGCGGTCGTCATCGCCCCCCGGTGTGGCTTGGACGCCCACCTCCACAGGGCGCCTGCGGAGAGAGGCCGGGAAGGGCGAAGGGGTGAGAGCCAGACCGGGCGTAGGCGACGGGGGCTTGTCCAGGCCCCTGGCCAGACAGGGGGGTCCGTGGCATCTCTTCCTCTTGTGCTCGATGAAGAGCAGGATGTCACCCAGGGGGAAGGTGGCCTGGCACTGCCCACAGGTCAACAGATCCTGCTCTGTCGCCACGGCCATCCGTAGTGTGCCCGTGCCATTCTCCGAGCGGTCTGAACGTTCCGAGCAGCGTTCCGACGAGAGCTCCTCCGAGGCGACGGCAGTAAGGGGCTCGGCTGTAACCCGGGAACGAGTGAGAGACAGAGGGAGGGAGGGAGGGAGGGAGGGAGGGAGAGAGAGAGAGAGAGAGAGAGAGAGAGAGAGAGAGAGAGAGAGAGAGAGAGAGAGAGAGAGAGAGACGAGAAATCAGAGGTGGTGTGTTCAATTGAGCAGCATCAATAACAGTGCGAAACAATGGTCACATGCTTTGGCTTTTTCTCTCTCACCATTCTGCCTAGACTAGTAGTAGTCGTCAGACTACACCCCCAGTAGTAGTAGTAGTAGAAGTCATGTCTGGGCGGTGTAGCAGAGCAAAAAGGGTGACTAACTCTCTGTGAGACTGGCATTAGACAGACAGCTCCACTTCACACTCATAAGTCTGTCAACTTCACACTCTCACCACTTCTACATCCATTGAAATGAACGCAACAACAACTGAGAAAGGTGTGTAATTAAAGCTGGGAGTTGTAATGGATAAGAAATGTTCTTTGCGATTGTAGAAACATAGAGCTGTGAGAAATGAAGACTTAGTCTGATGGATAATACATGGGATAATTTAAGGACTGTCTTATAGATCTGTAGAAATCAAAAGCTCAGTGGGACAGAGACAGTTGGATAACTCAACATACTAAAGGGAAAAAATAAAAAGTGATTCTAATATATTTTTCTAAAATGTGTTTTTCATATTCAAAAGTGTTGGCTATTCTTGGGTGATGAAGAATAATAGTTCATAGGACTTTCAATTCATTATGTGGAAATGTAAAAACGTGTCCGACATCTGTGCAGAAAAGACAAGCAGGCTCAGTGTGTCGAAATCATTTTTTTTTTGTTTAACTATCCTAGACTCTTTACATGTGTGTGACTTACAGTTTCTAGGTAACCACTTTTACATACGGAAATCGGCCAAAAGGAACCGTTCAAGTACATTTCTCCCCATGGAACCCGGGGTTAACGCTTAACTCGTTTTAAAGTTGATTTTGTCACACGGGGAGTGTCGGTCTTGTTGTACACGGACGACGAGCTGTGTGAATGAGATATTTTACCACAGAGGGAGGTTTAACAGGAGTCTCGGTAGCCTACTATTGAGCGGCTCATGGTGTTTGAAATCTTTCGCTCTAAGGTGAGAGTAGCTCTCCTTTAGCTTCTTAATGGGTAAGCATCTTGACCTTCTTTACTAAGCTGCCAATTTCACATTTTAATTAACCTAAAACCACTGAGAATCAAAAAATAGATTTTAATTTGTAGTGGCTGATGATTGGAAGGAATGTTTGATAAAAGAGATAGCATCCTGTGAACTGAGGTTAAATGTATTTCCGCCCAACCTAGAGACAGATAGAGAATAGATAGAGGGAAATAGTGTGTGTGAGAGAGAGAGAGAGAAAAAGAGAGAGAGAGCGAAAGAGGGAGAGAGCGAAAGAGGGTGAGAGAGAGGGAGAGAGAGAGAAAGAGGGAGAGATAAAGAGAGAGAGGCGAATGTAGAGTAGCTCCCAGCGCGCGAGAGGAAATATGATTTGAACGAGCAATCCTACATGACATCTGCGAGCGAACTGGGACATAGAGATAACAAGTGATAAATTCTGGCGGACGGTTACTACCTTTAATTTAACGTCAGGTCAACCACCAGAACGGCCAGGGTTATACAACAACCCTGGGCATTAAATTCACTGGATAAAATCAAATGAAAGCAGACTAAGCCCCCACCTTAAACTTGAACTGAGAGTAGATTTTAGAGTTACATAATGCATTGTTGGTTTCCATTTAAAAAAATGGACAAACAACAAATGTAATCCCAAAGTCTAACACCTTTTTTCATGACGATATCATTTGATTGCATATTTGTTTTTGTTTCATGAGCATTTGCACGTACTTAGCACCATATCTAGCCGACTACACTGAACTGCTTTTAATGAAATTGAAAGGGAAGAGAAACAGAGCCTGGACATATATTTTTGAACATTTACATATTGTGCATAATAGCACTTCCACACTACATTTCCCCTCCTAAACTAAATGTGATGCTATCAATATCAAGTTAGCACAAATGTAGGCTGCATCAGAGCAGCAACACTGAGCCAAATTATATTGTATTCCTATTAAATGTGTGGGATAAACATGATGCGTCACTAATTCAATGTAGCGTGGCAAATCAATAAAAAGAAGATGAAAACTGTTGTGGAACAATTGTTTTCTAACAGGCTATATGAAAATAAATTAATTAATGCATTTGAAGCGAATTTCATTCTGCATGATATTAAAACAACTGTAATTTCTGCTCAATCAGAAAAAAACGAGGTGTGTTGTTTTTGACGCACAGCCCATAAGAATAAAAGCTGGTAAACATTAGTAGCATATCTCTTCTCCGAATTCTGTAAATTCCATTACATTTCAAGGGGTTTTATTAGGAATTATGAAGGAAATATGGACAAATATATCATTTGGGCATAAGCCTGTTTGTCCTATTACTGAACATTTGCTCAAAAAGCTACAATTCTAACCTTCATTTCAAGATCTATCATATAATTCGGCCTACCTTTCATATGAAGACGTTTTTTATATTAATTTCACCTTAAATACATATATTTTCATTGTAAAATAGGACGTCCTCTACCCTTTCCAACGGTAGAAAAATAGGTCTGAAACTATAGAGATTTGTGCCTTTAGATTTAACAAGATATAGGCCTGCAGAATGTTGACATTTGTAATGACATTTGTTTAACTTCTATAGCCCTGTAGGGAAACAAAAACAGTGGATTCGAACCTGGAGAGTAAATAGGACACGGGGGCCGTATACCTTATGCGTTTCCCTGTATTCTAAACATATCATCAAATATGTAGATTGAGATGGCGGTGAAATTGATCAGGTTCAAGTTCACATCCAGTTTCTGATCGTCGTCTGCCTCCTAGCGACGAAATTCCGACAGGAACAAAAGTCTGGCCATGCAGCTGGTCTGTATATGCCCCCTGGTTGCATTGAGACCCAGATATATGGCTATGTGGCCACTCGACTAAATGCGGAAACCTAGTAATGCCGCACGATACAATACAATGTTACAAAAACGTGGATCTGTGTAGGGCATGTTATCGCATATGACACCATTCGAGTGCTACTGAAGAAAGGGTTGTAAAGACGCATACACCGTGTAGCAACATCGGTCATTGGGCTGGCTACCTTGGCCATTCTTCTAGTTACAAACGCATATAGCCTGCTGCTTGTAAACACTGTCAACATGGTGGTAATGTTTTCAAAGGAAATCAACGAACAAAGGCTCCATATCAAAATACATGTGCGCGTAATAGAATTTTCTATAAGAATATTTCAACTTTAAAAAAAGTGTAATTATCAAAAATGTTCGTTACATTGTTACTACCTCCTAAATAGCATGACAGTGTTATTCTAGTATTGTCTTACCTTCGGGTTATGAACTGCATGATAAACTAAAACAAATGGCTCCAAATATGGGTTTGTAAAAAGCAGGAAGAAAAAAAATTAATATAAAAAGCGTGGCTCCTGTTGCTCTTTACAAAAGTACCCAATTTTACTAGGCTACTTGAGAAGCATAGCCTATAATTCCTGCCACTATACCAGAACACCTTACAGAATCAATGTAGGCTAAACACTACAATCCATTTGATAAGGATATTTGGACAAGCAGGGTACAAATAGGCCGTTATTGACATCTATTTCGACTCTGTTGGCAGATGAGCTACACGCGCATGCCTGTAAACAGCCGGACACGAGATTTTTCCCAATCAAAATCCACTTCTAGTTTTTTGAAAACCTTCCAAAAATAGCACGAGAGGGGGGAAACCTGCCACGATCCAAGACAGGCACCGATACCGGAAATTCCGTACGATATTCTACATAGCTCCGCTTAAAGAAAAGGCTAAACTCATAGGCTCCGCGTACCTTAACGTAGCCTATGCACTTTAGTGGCTGAGGCAACCGGGGCACTAAAGCCAGTGCAGTGCGTATGAATGTAATTCCATTCTCGCTGCAAACTTCTCCGATTTTTCTCAGAGATGAAAGCTGGATCAAACTTTTCTCTTTCAGCTTTTGGTGGGATATGCTTTGCGCGCATAGGTATTTTACCCAGGTAGATTATCGCCAGGCTTTCACGGTGAAGTCCACTTGACTGCGGGTCCGTGCTGTCCAGTGTCCAAAGTGCCCATGAGAATCACGCTCCTGGTAACCCATTTTCCGCTTTTCTGAATGGAACCGGTATTGGGCTGGGTAGAAAGGAGTGTGGTAAAAGTAGAAATGACAATGTAGGTGTACTTACGCGAAAAATCCCTTTTGCTTAAGTGTTGGGGTTTGCCTTGCTTGCGGCGAGACATGGTGGCTGGTGGCGGCGTTCAGCTCGGTTCACATCGGGAGAGCCGGGTTAGAAGGGAGACTCCAGAGAAAATATCTTCATCAATGCCTTTGATATCCAAAATAAATTAGAAATAATACAACGATGGCGCAGGGAAGATGTATAGTGGGATCGCCGTCATGGCTTTTTTGAAAATAGAGCGAGAGAGAGATGGAAAATGGCAAAAGCCCCCCTGAGCTGCAAGTTCAAGTGCGGACGTGACGTTTCTGCGAACTTGAACGTCAGGAGATGGATGGACACAGACATACAAAACATGGGCAGGGCGAAGCGGCAAAGTGGGAGGAGGGAAGGGAAATAACAAAACCAATGGACACTCATTAGGGGCTGGACATGAAAAATAGACCCGGAGAAGCCAATGGACAGAGAGATCAGGGGGCCGGACAAGCGGCATTTGGGGGAGGTAGTGTGTGATCGCAAGGGAGAGAGAGAGAGAGAGAGGGATGTCTAATGAAAGCAATGTGCACTGTGTGTGTGAGAGGCGCGGGGGGGGGGGGGGGGGGGGGGGGGGGGGGGGACGAAGGAAAACAGCAAGAAAAGCCAATGGACAGGAGCTCGGAGGGGGCCGGACATATGCTGCATGCGGGGAGGGAAAGAGAAAAAAAGAGAGAGAGAGAGAAACACGGAGAGACGTTTAACAGATGAAGTCGCAGTGGTGGACATTGTGAAGCCATCAAATCAAATTGTATTGTATTGGTCACATACACATATTTAGCAGATGTTATTGCGGGTGTAGCGAAATGCTTGTTTTCCTAGCCCCGACAGTGCAGTAGTATCTAACAGTGCAGTAGTATATAAAACAATTCACAACAATACACACGAATCTAAAAGTAAAATAATGGAATTAAGAAATATATAAATAGTAGATCGGAGTAGCATTGACTAAAATACAGTAGCATAGAATAAAGTATATACATATGGGTTGAGTAAAGCAGTATGTAAACATTAGCCATGTGGTAGAAAGACAAACATTTCTAGTCACACTCTGTGTGTGTTTATGTGTGTGTGTGGTGTGTGGTGTGGTGTGGTGTGGTGTGTGTGTGTGTGTGTGTGTGTGTGTGTGTGTGTGTGTGTGTGTGTGTGTGTGTGTGTGTGTAGAATAGGAGAAAAAAAGGATAAAGGGCAAAGTGCTATTGAAACGAACGAAACGGAGCGTAAATATCGGGTTGCATGAACAGGACAGACAGGTTCTGGAAAGGGTTTGAACCTTAAGCGCGAGCGCAGGTACAGAGAACCATCCCGGGACCAAACATTTTTTAAGTCGTGGAAACAAGAGAGGTGTCCAATCCGTTCTATACCGATGTATGAATACAGAGTTGGGTTTTGGGCTCAGTGGGCAAGGTTAGCGGGCACTATAGGGTACAACTTCGAGACTATATGCTTTCTGTGCAATCCAAACTCCTTGACGAACAGAACGTGGGAGTATGCCCATAAGCGCCGTTGTAAGCTAATAAGTTTCAGATGTGTTTCAGGTTGGACTGGTGGTTGGGGGAGGGGGTGTAAATACTCACATAATGGGGGTTTGGTAATATAAAACGAGCTAAACACCGCCCGTGCAGACTAAATAACGACACCATAAGAAGACATCATGCAAATAAAAAATGCAATGACAAGATGGGGCTGTGCGCGGGGAGGGTGGAGGAAAGGAGAGAAACAGACTATAGCGAGCTATAGCTGAAGTGTGACTAGACAGCGACTGAAGCATAAGCACAGGATAGGAGTGAAGAACCGCGCGCCAGGCAAGTGCTGCACACACGGACCTGGGACACAGAGCATTATATGACGGAGAGAAAAACAAATATAAAGAGAGCGAGAGAGAGAGACACGACCCGGAGTGGTGGAGGTGCTACGTTCAACGTCGACGAAAAAAAATGTATAACCAGTGAGTGAAAAATTTTACAGGTTGCGACTAGTTGTTCGTTGCGCGCGGACGAGGCGCCTGGTGTGCTGTGGTGCATATGGGAGGACTGGAGGCTAAGCTTACTGTGTTATGACGGGGCGTCAAAGTTCAGGCGCTGATAAAAGAGGCTACATACGTTTCCTAATTCCGTTGAACGACAGCATGGACGCAGCAGATACAAATCCTATGTTCAATTGTTATATAGCCTTGTTATATAGCCTTTGGCAATAACAATATTACAGCACATTGGAGTTGTATTTTATACAGACCCAAGGCTGCTCGGTCGAATTGTCTTTTTCGTGTACACGCAAGGAATAAAAAAAACCGTCTCTCACCATCAGAATGGTGGACTCTCCACACATGTATTTTTACGCAAGCAATCAGGACTTAAAAACATGCAATACCAATTGTAACAATTATTTGTAAATATGCAAATTCTCCACTTTTCTGATTTGTACATAATTGACCAGTGACCATTCCAGATTTCCCCTATATAGTGCTGAGAGCGCGGAAGAGATGAGAGGAATTATCTGTGACTGTTATAGAACAATCTCAGTTTTCCACGGTACCCAATTTAAAGATTCGCCATTGATACCTTTAAATGCACTTCTCAACGTCTGTTTGGAGTCATTTTCGTCCAATTACGCACAATGCCGCCTCTTTGAGACTTGTTCTGGAACGGCCAGAATTGTAATCGTAATCGAAAGTAAATATCAAAAAAAGGAACAGCTATAAATTGAGAATTGTTTAATGTCTAAATAACCGTTTTAAACAGTTGGATACTTAATGCAATAGTTTGCCATTTAAACTAATCCAATCTTGGCCATTTATCCTAAGGAGTTTTAAAATGAATATATTTTTTATTCTGTGAATTTATGGCTGATATTTAGCCAGTTCCAATTGTCTCAGTCTTGTATATAGCGGGACATGATTGCCTGATCCACAAGGTGGGCTAATCACAATGTACCATTGACCTAAATCAAGTGGATGTGATGCTTCTGTCCCTACACTGGCGTATATAGGACTTAATACTGTTGGGACACACTTTTAATTCCCTTGATGGACTTACCTTGAATGTCGCTGTAATTATTTGAGGACACTGGCATGCATTTAAGATCAGGCTTTACGAGCATGGTGCAATGGTTAAAATAAACAAAGTTACAAGGAAATTCACTTATGGCCTTAACTACGATTGTGTATCCTACTGTTTTCAATGAATACATATCGATATAAAATAGGGCAGTGAATATCATCGGGATCATTCATTAAGCAGCCTGTTATGTTACTATACAGTCACAGCCGGCCACCACGGCCTCTTCAACTTGGTAGGATTCACTGATATCCTTCACTCATAGGCTTCACATTGATTCGTATCTTAGTGTGGACCGCCCACCATATAGCATCCCAATGGTTGAAATGCAGATTTGTAGAGACATTTCCCACAATAGCTTTGAAGAACAGCATCATAAAGGTGTAGACAAGTTGAAAAGATGAACATGCTTATGTTTTTTGTTGTTGTTGTTAACAATTTGGATTCATATCGATTCCCACCCCAAACTGCCACAATAAAAAAAACTAACGCCACTTTATAGGCCTACTGTATAAGTAATTATAGTATTTCATGGACAACGCGTTTGTGAACTGTTGAGGAGTCTAGGCTACTGTCGGTATGCGTAAAAGGTCTTGTGGGGCCCTCGCTTTATACGTTCATATTCTAAGGCACAGAGCGCTGACCTTGACCTCTCCCTACACCCCACTCCATCTGTTTGCCACAAAGAATGTTTTTCCTTTTTTCTCCCCCTAACCCCCTCTCCCCACCCCTACCCTGCTCACTCAAGGCGGACATTGATCAAAGCCAAAGAGCGCTACGACTCGTGCAGGAGGGAGCCCAGGCCGCGATAATCTCAATATGCAAATACCGTGCCCAATTCCGTCATAAATCAGTCAGGCGGTGTTAATGCATTAGAGATATCCATGTAGCACCACACTGCATGGACTGACATGTGTGTGTGTGTGTGTGTGTGTGTGTGTGAGAGAGAGAGAGAGAGAGAGAGAGAGAGAGAGAGAGAGAGAGAGAGAGAGAGAGAGAGAGAGAGAGAGACAGACAGACAGACAGACAGACAGACAGACAGACAGACAGACAGACAGACAGACAGACAGACAGACAGACAGACAGACAGACAGACAGACAGACAGACAGACAGAAAGACAGACAGACAGACAGACATGTTCATTTACTATAAGTTTTCGTAGACTTGTGTTTGAAGTGAATTCATAATAAATAATGGCTATTGACGAGTGATCTCAATCTATTTTAATCAAAAAGAGAAATACAGAACACTCCCTTTTTGTATTTTAGCCTAACCTAATGCAAACGAATAATATGTTATAAAAAAAAACTCAAAATCATGTGCGTGCATAGCCTACTCTCCACGTGCGGGAGCCCCGAAGAAATTGAGTGATTGGGCTCTCGGGCACATTTCAATATATGGAAATGACCAGAGGTTCGCGCAATAAATCAGTGCTCAATATACACAACACATTCTCTGTGTCTCTTCATGCTTCACTCTACCCATTTTTCTTGGACTGTCCAACCGCTTCTGCTATGAAGGATATATATATATATTTTTTTTTTTTAAACCTTTAGACAAGTCAACAAATTCCTATTTAGAATGACAGCTTACCCCGGCTAAACCGTCCCCTACGGAACTCCCGATCAAGGAAGTTTGTGATATAACCCGGGATCGAACCAGTGTCTGTAGTGACGCCTGTAGCACTGATATGCAGTGCATTATACAGCCTTGTCTTTAAACGTTATGACATCAGAGGGCATATCTACAAGCACATTTTGGCAAAACTGTAGAACATTCATCGTGAGAAGTGCATGCAGGCCTACAGAAATAGGTTATGCATAGATGTTTGGGGGTTGTTTTACATTCTATCTGTCTCACCAAGAATAACAACACTATGGGTTTACAAGTGATGCAGAGTAAAATACCTAAGATACTTCTGGCTCTGTATTGGAGTTAGTTCACTCGTTTCCAGTCCAGGATAATCGTCATTTTATGTCTAAAAAACAACTAACAATTAAGTTGTTTCACTTTGATAAGAGCCCCCAAAAAAGTAATCCCATGCGCGATGCGCCAGGAAAACACTCACAACCCACTTCAATGTGTTGGTGGTGGGTCTTTACGCACACAGGGCTCCACGCGCGGTCAGATGTAGAGGAGAGGGCATTCTGGACGGGCTACCTCAAAAGGAACATTTCAGCCAAAATGCACCCCCCCCCCCCCCCCCCCCGCCCCCCCTCCTTCCCCCTGTCTCTGTCTCTCTCTTGCTCTCTCTCTTTCAGCATTGTCCTCTCCCATCAAAGAGAATGGAAGTTTCTCTTTACAAATCAGAGAGAAAACCAGGGAATTAGCTCAAAATCCGAGCCTTACCTTGTCCGAAGAATATCAAGCTCTGCTGGTCGAGGCATGATTCCCAGCTTTACAATTAATATTAATGACTAGATTTCACAATGTGGCATTATCACACCGAGAGATGGGCGCGCATGCCGCCCAGGCTTCGGCAGGTATTAGATAAAATCTGAAGGATTATGCGGCTATAGGCCAAATGATCACCCAGAGCTCCCATTCTCTCCTTCTCGCTCCCAGTGTGTGTATGTGTGTGTTTGTTTGTAAAAAAAATTGTTTTGCAACATCCGTGCGTACCACCACACAAACCACACACAGGCGCAAAACTCGTCAAATTAATGACATAACTCGGGCGTTAATGGAAACGGACAGGTTTCCTATACCACAAACGCCCATCTCCCTCGGACGGGCTGCGGATACCACCCAGAAATCTGCGACAATCTCGGCGTAATGCATGACCATGTTTATGGCTGTTGTAGTTAATAAGTCGGTGTTAATTTTACACTGAACGCTTGTTATGATGATAAATGGGGAGGCCGAGATGATCCACGTGGGACATCAACCGTTTATTTATCTGTTGAACGGAGGCCTGCCTCCTATGTCAGTGCAATAATGTTAGTTGCGTAGAACTGAAATACCATGACGGACGTTTAACCAAGAGCGAAGCGCACACCCTTGGCATTCTGACTTATGATAACCCGGACACAAATGTTCAAACGTGGGCTCCACATCGCAATCCCAGTCTCTTTAAAAGTTTACCGCACGAGGTTTCCTTTATAGGCTACTAAATAGCCTATTGTTTGTTGTACTTTCAAAATTTGAATTCTTCACGGAATTCTATATCTTCAAGGGTTTATCATAGGCCTAAAATAAATCACACGTTTCTCATTACCAACTTTTAGGTTCATCTAAGTAATAAATAACAATCCAAAGCCTACCAGTATTCATATATTCACAAACATAAAAGTAAGTGATAGCCCACACGGTAGGCATAATATATTCACTCCTTGAAACTTATCTATATATATACTATATACTATATACTATGCCATTTGTCAGCTTTGACTCGCTTTGAGGCGGCCATGGCATTGGCATGACTTCCACAATCATGGACTCAGACGCCCTCTAGCGTCAACAATCTAAATCACAGATGCATGGTCAGTCCAGTCCAAGAGCTCCCACTTGTAATTGGCAGCATACTGCAATATTCTACACCATATACAATTTCCTGGTTTTACTCCCCGTGGGAGACTTGTACTATGAAGACTTTGAACATTGGTAGGTCTTTATCCAAGTTAGAGTTCTTTGCTAGGAGAAATTTGAGATCTATCGAAATTCCAATGTTGATGCTCAACTCCTCCTCTTTAGCCTACGTCTACTCCATCTACAGGAACAAATACATCGATTGAAATAGAATGTATAATCATGGGAGTAAGATTATTTCTAAACAAGGTTAAGCAGGCTAATGTAACAGAACAACGAACACGGCAACTTCAAATGGAGAATCTGAGAAAATGTTAATGAAAATGTCTACAGGCCTACATGTTGCGTCACCTGTTTGAACTACTATTTTAAAAATTAGGACTAGTTGGAAAACATCATGTTTGATCTAGGCTAGGCCTGCAGTTTACAGTGCTTTGCCGAATATATGACAATTGAATTGATGCAGTGCGTCAGGATATAGGTCAATATCATTTGTATTCCTGAAAAAATGAGTAGTGAATTGAAATGTCAATTTATTGATGTGGAGGGAAATCCTCATATAATCCGCAGTTTTATTTACGAAATTGTTCAGTTTTTCTTTTCTTTTTTTCCCGCTAGACCTGAAAGGTCAGACCAATACATAGTTAAGCTACGGTTTTTGAAAGACATGAACACCATCTTCGATACTTATTTGACAAACGGATAAAACTCATATTCTCGGGAAACAAAACCTCCCCTCTATTTGTGTTGTGTTAGGCCTATGTTGTCGTTGTAGCTATAAAGACATCCGGTTTTGCTATGTGAAGCTCGACACACAAAAGGGCTGATCATGCAGGTGCATGATTATCTAGGCTAATTTATATTTCCGTGTATATTATTATTATTAGACTATTATTATTATTATTATTATTCTGCCTATTATTATTATTATTATGCTATTAATCACGTTTTTTTTTTATTGACAATCTGTCCTCAAAATAGGCTAAGCATGTCACCAGACAGTGGAACTGTGGATTGTCTCTCCCTGTCAAAGTAAATTAATTCCAACTGTTTGTCCTCTTATAGCCTGCGTGGCGTTTATTACCTTCAGACAGATGAATGGGACAAACCTCAGAGAACTTAGTGATAAATCATGTATTTTTAATGAATATCAATAGAAGAAACCCCAAGACATAGCCCGCTATCTAATTTGATTAAACTGTGTTTAAGGTGAGTGGAAGTCTCTTACCGGCGAGTGGTGTAGTAATGACTCGGCGGGTGTTACACCGGTCTAACGGACTCCCAGAGAGTTTAACTCGGCGGGTGTTACACCGGTCTATTTTAATGATCTAACGGACTCCCAGAGAGTTTAACTCGGCGCTGTTCAAATGATTAACAGGGACGAACAATAGCATTCCTTCTGACATGATTCTTAATATGCGTCATATAGGCACAGCCGCCCGCCCACTGCCCATGATATCTGTTTGGGTGATGTGCAGGCGCATGTTCACGTTGCCTATAATAACAATTTATGTAGCACGCAAAAGGTCAGAGCGCAAGGAAAGATAGGGTAGAGAACATTTGGTATAGGAAAAATGTAAACTGCTATGAAGGAGAAACTTCATGTCAATCAAAAAGTGATATAACAGATAAATAAGTTATTGCAGGATGGTGTCTTACACCTATTTAAGGAGAGTGGGTTGTTAGGACTCGGTCTAACTGTTGCATTAGCCTATGCAACAGTTCGTTTCAGAACCATGGACAGCGTACATTTTCCCCCCACTTAGCAATTTCATCTGGCGCAACAAACATTCATCTGGCGCAACAAACAACAACATTTCGCCAAAACTATTCTGCTCTGCCTCTTGGCAACACATAGGCCTATGTGCATCTATCTTTAAAAAACAGTAAAACCTTTCAGATACAAAACGAATTGTTTGTAGGTTAATTAACCAAATGTACACCTATAGGCCTAGGTATAAATAGATTTGCTGTCGACAGGCCTACATGTGGATGCATAGACACATTTTCCTTTTCACTGAATATGCCTTGACTGTGTGCTACTGAGAAATGTCCGTTAAGTTCACTTTCTGAATTTAATGTATATTCTATAGTTTGCAAACGCTTAACAAATATTGGTTATAGTTTACATTACAGGCTACAACTTGCGTGCAACGCATGTGCCCTGTGCTGCCCCATAGGCCGACACAGTCTTTGAAAATATGCAAGTCATACAATAATGCAGTCATGGTGTAGGTAGGCCTAAGGCAGTGTCCACTGCTACCACTGAGTGGGAGTATTGGAAAGGGTTTGTTATTGTCAATACCAGTGAAGATCAACACATTTAAAGGTGTATTCTGAGACTGGAGATTATTCCAACAGAGCAGGTATGTGAATCAATTACCTTTCCTAAAGCAGTTATGCCATGCATCAATTATATTGTTATGAACGCTAACAACAGTTGATAGAGAATGATGCTGAACAAAGGCTGTAGTAGCATTGCAAATGCTTTCAAGTCGTGGGCATTGTGAAGGCCAACCCACATCAGCCCACCACTGATGTGCAGCACCTACCTTTGTTCAGGGTGATGGTTAGGATTCAGAGTTAAGAGAAGGGAAGGGAAGGGAAAGTTGTTAAATTGCTTAATATGTTGGAGCTTAAAAACACGGGCTGTGTTGCGGCTCCTCTGTACTGAACAGCAGCCATTTGGCCGTCGATAAGTTAGTCGTTTTCAAAATCGTATACCCATGTATTGACATTCATTTGAGTCAATTCTCTCACCCTTTTCTTCCACACAGTCTTTTATTTGTAAATAATAAAAATGAACTCTCGAATATAAAACATACACATCGGTAGAGCCACATCTGTTATACAAACAAGAAATGTAGCAGTGAATACTTCTTCCCTAGATATGGTGTGTTGAGGGGGTACCCATGGACTGTAAACAATCAGTATCATGGAGTAATACTGACAAAGGAAAGGGCAGTGGGCCGCACCGCAAGAGGTTCAACTGAGAGGTCAGCAAACAACGTTTTCATTGGCTTTAAAGTTCAGTCCAAACCATGAGAAAATAGGGGGATTAAAGTGTTGCGGTTAAAGAAACAAGATGGAGTGTGTTGCAAATAGTCGTGTTGGTGTTGGCTGCTATTTCGAGAAACTGAAAGGCCTGTTGGCTCCCTCTTGTGGTTGGGCACCGCTCAGCGTCTCTCGCAACACAGGGCATGGGGCTCTGATCTGTTTCCATAGGACCAGGAATGTTTGGATCGTTTTGTGTGTGTGTGTGTGTGTGTGTGTGTGTGTGTAAATATTGTCAAACTTCTCCCCTTGACTCATATTTACAACGTGTGTGTGCGCATAGGTAATGCGTGTAGTCAGATACACTCATTTGATAATCATATATCTATATCTTTATCATTTCTGTCAAGTCATAATTTTACTTCATATACATTAAGCTCTGTTTTTTTATACACACATTCTCTACCTCTGTTTCTAGTCCCACTGTCATAGACTACTGTTAAAGCACCTAGATCCTCAGATAACTAGGGGGTTCCAGTTTGCTCAGTACTATTATACAGCACTGCTCTCCAAAGGGTTCAAAAGGAACAAAATAAAATAAAAAAGGCTTTTGGAGACTTCCTAATATGGAAATTCGTACCCAGAGTTGGAGGTGTGGCCTGGGCGGAGCTTATTCCCCCGGTGTCCGCCCTTGGATGGCGGATGGCTTTTCTGTTTGTATTCATATTCAGTACGAGCAAACTGTACAAGTACATGCAACATACAAGCTGGCCTAAAGTATGTGGAACTAACACACATTTAGTCTCTTTTTTTTAAAGTAATTTGTCTGGCTTTTGTTTTACAAAAAAAATGTGCATGCAGCTTGGGTCGGGGTCCCGAGTCATGCTGCGCCTGCCTCGCTCGCGGGGGCGGGACGAGAGGGGGGTGTGACAAGACCTCTGCAGGTCTGCAGACCACCGTCACTCGAAAACCAAATACACACACAGGGAGTCTGCACCACATGGTACCTTTCTGAACTCTAGGCAAATATAATAAAATATATCTAACCATAATTTGGCCTCTGTTTTTCTTTCTCTTTCATAATCAATCCGTGTCCAAAAAAATTATCAAGCTTTTGTGCTTGCTTTGATCTTCGGACAAGTGTTTTTTCCACCTGTGCAGACTCCCTTCCCTAACAGATTGTGCAACCATGCCAACCCTCACAGACACCTGTAGTGACGCCATGACGGCATCAATGCTGAAACACATTTTGATGGGCAACTGTCGGCTGGGCATCATCAATCTTTTCTCTTTGTCTCCTGCACGCTCTTTATGGCCTCACAATAACCTCTTCACTGATTGGCTTCACCAAGCCTGGGCTGACATCCCTTGTGCCACCTAACATAATGGGCTGCACGAGTCCCTTCTATCTCAGGAGCACGTGCCATAACACACTCAACGGTGGGAGAGGAGGAAAGGACAAAGAGGAGACAAAGAAAGGAGATGTCAGAGAGGAGGACGAATACAAGAGGTGAGACTCAGGAGTAAGGCTCCAGCAGGCCAGAGAAAGGTGGGAAAAGGGAAAGGAGGGAGGCATGGGAAGTGATTGTCAGAATCCAGGTAAGCTCTGATTGGCTAGTTCTCTATCTCCTTTCCTTCCTTTCTCTCTCTCTCTATTTATCTATTTTTCTCTCTGTCTGATTTGCTCTATTGCCCTAAGGGAAATTGGCCCTAGGTATGTGGTCATGCACTCTGGTCATTTGTGGTCCATTTGGGGTTGTGGTTGCGTTGCGGTCACTAAGAGCGCATATTAGCTGGTCCTGAGCTGTCCAGGGATGTTTGGGATGCCCGCCGTGTGAGCGAGGCTAATGTAGGGTCCACCAACGAGGAAGGGGGAAACAGTTTGTACCAGCCAATCACTGTGCTAGAGAGGTCCAGTTCCTCCAATAGGATCTGTGCAACTCCCATGAAGCATTTGTGGTCCAGTCGCCCGTAGTCGCCCCAGACTATTACCTGTGGACGGTGAGAGAGATATGTTAGGCCAAGGAAACACGCATGCACAAACACACACAGTACAGCTCCATGGATTTATTACCTGGAGGATCTTCCCCTGTGGGCTCTCTTCAAACAGCAGGGCCTGCTGGTAGAGTGGCTCCAGGGTTTTACGTGCAATCTTGGTTTTCTTTTTGGCTTTACAGGCCCCGTTATCCAGCAGGTACACCTTGACATAGGGAGCTGCAGCGAGAGAGAGGTGTGGGGAGAAAGGAATGAGGGTATGGAGAACAAACACACTTATCTGTCTGTGTGTGGGTGGGTGGGTGGGTGAGTGCGGGCATTTGTGCTTTTGTGCTTTTTGTGTGTGGTACCTGGGAGTGATCTGGACCCTGGTTTGGGGTTAAGGCCACGTGCCCTGATCACCTCTACCTCCAGCTGGCCTTTTTTATCCATCATTCCAATTTGAACATCTCCTGTAAAACACACAATATATCTCATCCAGTTCTATGAATGTTTCATACTGCATGTAGTGTATTATGTCAGGTTACACAAGTCCTTTGTGCCACTCACCCATGGCAGGTGTGGCTAATGTTTGCCGGCCCACCAGTTGGGCGGGGCCAAGGCCATCCAGGAAATCACTAAACTGACTGTCAGCCCCCAGCCTCATCCCCGAGAAGATTAGACTGGAATACACACACACACACACACACACACACACACACACACACACACACACACACACACACACACACACACACACACACACACACACACACACACACACACACACACACACACACACACACACACACACACTGGGGTTAGACTACTGAATAATGTTAGACTGGATAAGCATTGAGAATGACACTACCGCTACAGTCAAAGAGTCTGAGAGAGGCTAGAGATACTGACTTCCCCTCAGAGCTGTAGCTGTTCATGCTGCCGTCGGTGGAGTCTCTGCTTGCCTGGCGGGGGTACTCTACAGCCATACCCACCTCTGTACTCCGCTGGATCTGGATTCTGTTCTTTTTCTTGCCCTTCTTCTTGGTATCCACCCCCACTGCTTCTTATTGCACACACACAGCAAACACACAGTAAACACACAACCATGCATGAACAATACCAACAGGTGTTCAGGTGGGTGCTGGATCCAGGGCGTGTGTATGATCGTCTTGTTTTTGTGGTCTGTTCGTGTTACCTTTCTGGGAGGTGAGCTGTGAGGTGCTGCAGCTGCGTCTGGAGGGCAGGCCCACGATGGCCACCACCCGTTGGCTGAGGCTGGAGCGCCGCTTCTTGCCCCCGCCCAATGCTGTATCTGATTGGCTGCCGTCTGTGTGCTCAATGCCATAGATCTCACCGCTCACGCTGGTGCTCTTCAACATGCTCTGGCCTGACGCACGGACCGCCTTGCTACACATACAGACAGACAAATACATGTTGTAGACATTACTGCAACACACAGGAGTGTGTGTGTGTGTGTTTGTGGTTCTATTTACTTGAAGCGTCCCCGGGGTCTCTCTGACTGGATGGACATGTAGCTGGTACTACTGATGCGGGAGGCACTGCTGGTGCGAGAGATGGCTGACACGTCGCTGACATCACTGTCTGAAGACTTGCGGGATACATTCTCACAGCTGGTTCTCCTCTGGTCCTTATACAGCTAGAGAGAGAGAGAGGACGATAATATATATATATACATGTTTTTAATGGCAATAAACTGAATTGTTTTGAATTGAGAGGGGGGGAGAGATGAGTGAGGGGTGAGAGAGGCAAGATTAAGATGGAGAGTGAGAGAGAGGGGAACAGAGAGAGATGGTGAGAGGGAAAGAGATATGGGACCCGAGAGAGAGAGGGACATAGAGAGATGGAGGGAGGGACAGAGATATGGGGAGCGAGAGAGAGAGGGACAGAGAGAGATGGTGAGACAGAGATATGGGGAATGAGAGAGGGACAGAGATATGGGGAATGAGAGAGGGACATAGATATGGGGAGCGAGAGAGAGGGACAGAGAGCGATGGTGAGAGGGACAGAGATATGGGGAGCGAGAGAGAGGGACAGAGATATGGGGGTTGAGAGAGAGAGGCATAGAGAGAGATGGTGAGAGGGACAGAGATATGGGGAATGAGAGAGGGACAGAGATATGGGGAACGAGAGAGAGAGGGACAGAGATATGGGGGGCGAGAGAGAGAGGGACAGAGAGAGATGGTGAGAGGGACAGAGATATGGGGAATGAGAGAGGGACAGAGAGAAATGGAGGGAGGGACAGAGATATAGAGAGCGAGAGAGAGGGACATAGAGAGATGGAGAGGGACAGAGATATAGAGAGCGAGAGAGAGGGACATAGAGAGATGGAGAGGGACAGAGATATAGGGAGCGAGAGAGAGGGACATAGATATGGGGGGTGAGAGAGAGAGATGGGGGAAGGACAGAGATATGGGGTGCGAGAGAGAGAGAGAGAGAGAGAGAGGAACAGGAAGAGATGGAGAGGGAGAAAGACAGGGGGTTGACCTCTAGTGACAGGTGCCTGACCTCGCGTTTGCTCTTAAGCGCCCTCTCCAGGTCCCTGCCGGAAGTGGAGGGAGCAGCAGAACTGTAGGAATCCCTCTTCTGCACCTTCATCTGGAGCTGACGAACACGTTCCTCCGCTGCTAGAGCTACACACACACACACACACACACACACACACACACACACACACACACACACACACACACACACACACACACACACACACACACACACACACACACACACACACACACACACACACACACACACACACAGGAATGAGTAAAAATAAGCACACACACATATCACGCACTCAGGTTTACAGAAAAAAATAAAGTCAAGAAAGCCACAAACCTTGTTCTACGGGGCTGCTACTCTTGTCGGGGACCTGTGGGAGGTGTCTGACCCTGCGAGCTGCTGACGAGGACGTCACTGAGGAGGACAGAGACACACCACCTTGGAGGGGGCCCCTGAGAGAGAGAGAGAGAGAGATGAAAGAGAGAGGATGAAAGAATGAGAGAGAGAGATACAACAAGGGGATGTATCGCTTCATGGAAATCCTGCAGCACAAACTATTCCCTCACATTCAGTGAGCTCCAAAAGTATTGGGACAGTGACCATTTTTTTTTTTTTTCAGCTCTGTATTCCAGTACTTTGTATTTTAAATGATACAATGACTATGAGGTTAAAGTGCACTGTCAGCTTTAACTTGAGGGTATTTTAATATATATCGGGTGAACCGTTAAGAAATTACAGCACTTCTTTTGACAGTGTCCCTCCATTTTAGGGGACCAAAAGTATTGGGAAAAATGTACTTATGTGTATTAAAGTAGTAAAAAGTTATATTTGGTCTCATATTCATAGCATGGAATGACTAGATCAAGCTTGTGACTCCTTGGTTGTGGATAATCCTGAACGAATTATGGATAATGAGGCACACAAATGCCATACCCCTGAGACATGCCAACCTCTCACCAATAATAACAGGGGAGTTTATCATGTCTTGGGGATATGATATTTGTGCGTCTGTAACTCTCTCACTCTTTATTCACAATATTATCATCCTTCCAGAAGATATAGTCCCGACACAAATCTAGGGTTCTACCCAAGCCGGCTGGTCGTACGTTCTAGCAGTTCTGTTGCCAGAGCCGCGACCCTGTCGTTCAGTCTTTTTGTTCTGTTTTTATGGACGTGGCCCGATCTAAATGTTCTACTGCCATACTGACTGGCAGTTGTTATCCCTTGCTAGCTAGCTAGCCAACGACAGCTAACTTACAGTCACGACAAACAGCAAGAACAACAAAGCAGCTGCATTTCCGTTTGTCTAAGATGTTCTCTAGTGACATTTATTTGGAGACATCCATTACAATGAGTTAATGAGGTGTGATTTCGCCTGACATTGAAAATGTGCTCTCTCGTCAGGACACTGATGTTCAAAGGACCTAACCAAGACCACAGCTAACGCAATCACTTCAACTGAAGCTGGAAAGACTGCCAAATAGCTGCACGTAGTTTTCAAGTGATATTTCTTTGTATATATCCATAAACATGATTTCGACTGGCTGAGAAACGCTGCCTGTCTGTCTCGTCTCGACTCGTTCATTACTATGGGACAGCTGGAGATCGAATTTGAATATTGAAACATGTTGTAAATATTCGGAGAGACAAACAGCAATGGTTGTACAAATCTCCGCTGTTGAAAACGAAATGTTAGTCTAAAAGAAATGTGAGTTAACGTCAAGATACTTTTATAAATAGCCTGGCTGGGCAGATTAGACAGTGGATTGTGCAGTCAGATGGAACAGAGTAAATAGGCATTTTAACAACATAGATTTAGCCGGTGGTAACTTGTGGAATAGACACAAATCAGCATTCAGGATTAGACCCACCCATTGTATAAACACACGCGACACATACACTTACACACACAACCCACCACACATTGGCACAGCGCTGGAGTACAACGTCAAATAAATAGTGTGTCTGCATTAAAGGCAGTGGGATCACAGAGGAGGAAGGTAACAGCTCTCTCTCTCTCTCTCTCTCTCTCACTCTCTCACTCTCTCAGACCACTCCTCCAGGGGGTCAGATGTGAGGGGTCAGAGGTCAGCACCTGTTTGTTGGGGTGAGCCCGGGAACCCCGGAGGTTCCCCTTACCGAGTGGCCGCAGGGGAGGGGACCGTCCTCGGGATGCCCTCAAGATGGAGGTGGGCTTATTCTTGGGACCCCCACACACACACCATACACACTGTGTGCACACCGTCGCACAGCGCAAAGCAGCATGCAAAAAGGAAATAAAAGAATAGAGACAAAAAGAAAAGCAAAGGAAGGAAAGGATGGAAAACATGAAAAAAAAAACATTGTCAAACATGTTGAAATCCGTATAGACACGTAAAAACATATCAGTGAATCCTGGCCCATGCTCTCATGCTAACGTCAGCTTCACCATGCTAACCATGGGTTCAAATCAAATCAAATGTTATTGGTCACACACACATCTTCAGCAGATGTTATTGCAGGTGCAGCGAAGTGCTTGTGTTCCTAGCTTCAACAGAACAGTAGTATCTAAAAACGGTTCACAACAAATCTAAAAGTAAAATAATGGAATTAAGGAATATTTCAATATTAGATTGAGTAATGTCGGAGTGGCTTTGACTAAAATACAGTAGAATAAAGTACAGTATATATATATGCACTGTTGCGCCTTCTCCACCACACTGTCTGTGCGGGTGGACCATTTCAGATCGTCAGTGATGTGTACGCCAATGAATTTCAAGCATTCCACCTTCTCCACTGCGGACCCGTCGATGTGGATAGGGGCAAGCTCCCTCTGGTGTTTCCTGAAGTCCACTATCAGCTCCTTTTGTTGACGTTGAGTTAGAGGTTATTTTCCTGCCAGGGCCCTCACCTCCCTGTAGGCTGTCTCGTCATTTTTGGTAATCAGGCCTATTACTGTTGTGTCGTCTGCAAACTTGATGATTGAGTTGGAGGCGTGCGTGGCCACGCAGTCATGGGTGAAAAGGGAGTACAAGAGGGTGCTAAGCACGCACACTTGTAGGGCCGCTGGGTTGAGGATCAGCGAAGTGGAGGTGTTGTTTCCTACCTTCACCCCCTGGGGGCGGCCCGTCAGGAAGTCCAGGACCCAGTGGCACAAGGCGGGGTTCAGACCCAGGGCACCGAGCTTACTGATGAGCTTAGAGGTACTATGTTGTTGAATGCTGAGCTATAGTCAATGAACAGCATTCTTACATACATTTTCCTCTTGTCCAGGTGGGATAGGGCAGTGTGCAGTGCAATGGCAATTGCATCATCTTTGCACCTATCAAGGTGGTAAGCAAATTGAAGTGGGTCTATGGTGTCAGGTAAGGTAGAGGTGATATGATCCTTAACTAGCCTCTCAAAGCACTTCATGAGTGCTACAGGGCGATAGTCATTTAGTTCAGTTACCTTTGCGTTCAGTACAGGGTACAGGAACAATGGTGGACATCTTGAAGCAGACTGGGATAGGGAGAGATTGAATATGTCCGAAAACACTCCTACTAGCTGGTCTGCGCATGCTCTGAGGACGCGACTATGGATGCCGTCTGGGCCGGAAACCTTGGGAGGTTTAACACGCTTAAATGTCTTACTCGCGTCGGCCACGGAGATGGAGCGCTCACAGTCTTTGGTAGAGGGCCGTGTCGGTGGCATTGTGTTATCCTCAAAGCGGGCAAAGTACGTGTTTAGCTTGTCCGGAAGCAAGATATCGGCGTCCGCGACGTGGCTGGTTTTCCCGTTGTAGTCTGTGATTGTCTGCAGACCCTGCCACATAAGTCTTGTGTCTGAGCTGTTGAATTGGGGTTGGAACTGGTTCAGGGAAGTGAACCAAAAACCGTAAAATAATGACATTTTTCAAGGAACCGAACCAGACCCGAGAGCAAAGGCGATCTATTCTCTACCAGAATTATTGAAAAGCATGGGAACCAGTTAACAATCCCCCCACACAAAAAAAATGCAACAAAGCGCCTATGCAAATTAGAGAACAATAAGATGCTAGTTAAGAATACTATAGTTTCACATTGGAGTCATTAACTACAAAAAGGTAAGCCGTGTTTTTGCTTTAATAACTGGTGCTGCTCTGCACACACAAGCTTGTTGTCTAGCGAGATTATTAGGTAGCTCTGGTCTCGCTCTCGAAAACTCTAGGCACCATTCAGTGTAATGTAATGTAAAACGGAGAGTCATGATCAAGGTCTAGCTCTGGTCCAACACTAGTTAAGTCAATCCATTGAAGTTCAAAGACATTTAAAGTTCCTTCATATAAGCCACTCTTCCGTAGGTATAAATCTGTGGGCCTAATTCAGATAATGCATGTCATAAAAACAAGATGCCCGGCATTATCCTCACCAGGAAAAACAATGTTACACCCAACACTACACTTGTCTGTCCAATGCATGTACCTAGTTTGCCTGCTCCATAGCAAGCTGCTCTATTCATTGGTGAAGTCATTTAATGTCGAGCTAAATTAAAAAATATATATATTTAAGAGGTTTAAAAAGGAACAGAAAGGACTGTAACTTATTTAGGTTCAAACCGGTTCAGAGTTTCTGTTCTGGATGAAATGATTAGGAAAATAAATTGGTTTCAACCCCTGATGCTCACCACTGCAGTACAGTACAGGCACACTCTTAAAAGTAATAGATACCAAATCAAAGTTTAAATAGTGGTACAGTGGATGAACTGGTGAACAGAAAAGAGGTAGACCCCCACTCTAGGATCAGTTTACCCGCAAACCTAAATTGTTATGGGGGAAAACTGATCTTAGATGTCTATGGTGAACTTCATCCTACTCTGGGAACTCATGAGATGGGACAGTCTATGATGTCAGGATGAAACCCACAATGAGATTCACATGCTCAACTCAAGCTTTCACTTTAATCCTGTACTGGTGTGAATGGGAGATTTTTAGGAAAGTTTAAGGATTGGGCCGGAAGTGATGATGTTGAAACACAAAAATCTGGGTATATGTTATGGTTGGCCACCTTACCTGTCTCTGCCAGGGAGCTTCTTTCCTAGAGTGTGACAGGTTGATGAGTCCAGGGTCCGAGTTTGCCTGGGAAATTGGGGGATGAGTGGAAAACAGAAAGAATCGGATGGAGGGATGAATATATGAATGGAGTATGGGAGAGGGGTAAACAGCTGGGGTAAGTGAGAGAAGTCTGATTCTCTATTCGTAATGAATCGGACAGCCTTATGCTCTACAGAAGCCAGCTGAGATATGGATTTGATGTAGCTGCCTCGGTGTTGTAAATACACAACAATGGAATATGGAACAAAGATCATGAAGAAGCATCACACTCTCATGCATTCCTTGAACAAGTACTGTGTGTGTGTGTGTGTGTGTGTGTGTGTGTGTGTGTGTGTGTGTGTGTGTGTGTGTGTGTGTGTGTGTGTGTGTGTCTGTGTGTGTGTGTGTGTGTGTGTACCTCTTCTTTGCACTGAGGTGGTTTACTGTCTCTTGTCTAGGAACTAGACGCTCCATCATCCATCTGCTTCATACACACCACAGACATGAAGGTGATGGGTTGACATGACGAGAAACACAGACACACGTACACAGACAGACACAAACACACCACTTGTGACTTACATAGATTTAAACTCAACTTTGAATCCTGAATGATGTGTCTTTTGTTATGAATATGAAAGACAAACAGTGATAATGAGAAAAGCTCAGTTGGCATGCAATAAACAGACAAAAGCTTCTGAAATCCCTCAATTCATAGACTACAACTCCACAAGCGAAAAGCAAAACAGCACAGCCATTCTTCATGAGAAGAGAGAGGCTGCAAGGATTTTAGAACACAACGTTTACACGGAAGAATGCTAGAACACAAACTAGATTGTAGAACACAGCCTATAGACTGTTACATTCTAGAATCCAAACTACAAGCCACAGTGATTCTAAAGAACAAATTAGAGCCACCAGAATCTACGCCAAAAGACCCTGAGTCCCATTGAACAAAATTATTGATTGGGATACATTTAGGGTTAGAGGTTAGCTAGCTATTTCACTGTGTGTTGGGGTTTAGTACAGGTGTGGGGGTTAAGGTTGGGGTCAGCTGCTAACAGGGGGGATGGGGCCGGATGGGAAGGGGGTACCTGTCGTCTTCTGGGGAGGCGTGTTGGATTAGAATCCTGGGGCTGGCGGGGCGTCTGCGGGGCAGAGACTGGGAGCAGCTGAGACCCGCAGCACCCCAGTGGACACACAGAGAAACACATGATCACCTGCACTCTCATAGGGGCTTTATCGTGTTCATGGGTCTATCATATGTCTGAGTCCCAGTTTAAGGCTGCTATCACAAAAAAGGGACCCTCCCTTTATGTCCTCTCATAAAGTAGCTATGTACAAACACTCACTCCATGAGACCCACCCCCCCTCCCCCACCACACACACACACACGCACACGCACACGCACACGCACACGCACACACACACACACACACACACACACACACACACACACACTAAAAGAGTGTAGGAGGTGGAGTGCAGAGTACAAGTCAGTGGGCTGGTACCTGTTGGGCTCTGGTGAAGGAACACTATGGTTCCTTTCTGGGTTCAGACAGTTGGTGCTAGCGCTCCTAGTCTTAACCCTGTCAAGAGAAGGCTGTAGATCACTAGCCCAATAACATGCCATCCAATGCAGGAGAGGAGAAAACAGGACAGGAGGAGATGCAGAAAAAAGAAGAGAAAAATGGAAAAGAAAGAAATGTTAGATACCCAAATCATAAAGGACATGCTAGTCTGAACCTGGTTTCGAGTGATTAGGTGATCGACTACAGTCACGGCAATGCAAGATGTTGTCAGATAGTCAGGTTGTCTCAGAGACCTGTTCTCCGGTTCTCAGAAGAGTCCTTGACCATGGTATGAGGGCTAAAGGTCTGTCTGTCTGTCAGTCTCTCTGTGTGTGTGTATGTGTGTGTGTGTGTGTGTGTGTGTGTGTGTGTCTGTGTCTGTGTCTGTGTCTGTGTCTGTGTCTGCGTGTGTGTACCATACCTAATGGTGATCTTGTCTGTAAACCTGAGAACTCGTTGTGTGAAAGAGCGGTGCGTTGCCGTGACAACACTGGAGCGCACCATTGAGCTAGTCTTTAGACATGCAGGCAGCGTGGAACTTCACACAAGACAATTAAAAAAAAATCGAAACAAAAGCATGTTATTAAAACACAACAAAAATCAAATTAACAAACAAACGAAGGCCAAGAGCGGGTAAGGATGTGTCTGGTAGCCTACAACTGTGGACAATACTCCCATGGGCAAGATTGCAACAACTGTTCATGGAAGTGCATATTGGACTACTTTCAGTACCGGCTCCAAGTGAATTGATAGAATTCATCCAAGGATATCAGTAAGATGATTAAGATCAGTAAGACCAGGATACAGTATCTGTACTGCAACATTGGTATGAAGTCAAGTGATATTACCTCCTGAATATCAAACTACAAAAGTATAACGTACCACAACAACACTAACTTACAAGATAATTGTGTGTGTACATGGGGGGAGAGACGGGGTAGAAAGTTTGGAGGGGAACGACTTTCCAACACAGCCTCACTCTCTTCTTCCACATACCTGTAAATGTCCTTGTGGATGCTGTTGACTAAGAGAGGCATCTTAGCGGGGAGAGTGTTACTGTGTCTAGAGGCAGTGGTGGAAGAAGTACCCAATTGTCATACTTGAGTAAAAGTAAAGATACCTTAATAGAAAATGACTCAAGAAAAAGTTGAAAGTCACCAAGTAAAATACTACTTGAGTAAAAGTCTAAAAGAATTTGGTTTTAAATATACATATGCATCAAAATTAAATGTAATTGCTCAAATACACTTAAGTATCAAAAGTAAAAGTGTAAATCCTTTCAAATTCCTTATATTAAGCAAATCATTTTAATTTCGGATAACCAGGGGAACATCCCAACACTCAGACGTAATTTCCAAACGAAGGATTTGGGTTTCGCTGGTCCGTGAATCCGCCAGATTAGAGGCAGCAGGGATGACCAGAGATGTTCTCTTGATTAGTGCATGAATTGGACCATTTTCCTGTCCTGCTAAGCATTCAAATTGTAACGAGTACTTGTGGGTGTCAGGGAAAATGTATGGAGTAAAAATTCGAGTACAATTTCTATAGAAATGTAGTGAAGTAAAAGTAAAAGTTGTCAAGAATATAAATAGTGAAGTACAGATACCCAAAACAATGACTTAAGTAGTACATTAAAGTATTTTTAATGAAGTACTTTACACCACTGTCTAGGAGACCTCCTGAGGTGTGATGTGTGTGTGCATGCAGGAGATGGAGATAGAAAAAGGGGAAGAAGGAAGATGGATTAACAGAATGGAAATACAATTCCCAAAGTACTGCTAAAGAAAGACAGGAGAGCAGCATGCCAGCCATGTGGAAGCATGTATGCCAGCCTTTGCCAGTCTCTTCCAGCCATGTACCAGCCAGGCTTTGCCACTTACCTCTATGGGTGGGCTCACTGGGACAGTATTGCACCTTTGTCCAATATCATGGATCTGGTAATGCACTGAACTAGTGTCAAAAAGTGCCCTCTAGTGCTCGAGGCACATTATTACAACCATGAACGGATCACTGTAGCTACATGACGCTAACTCTGAATAACTAGCTGACCCTCGGGCATTGGCCAGGGTCAGCAGAGGCTATGTGCGGTCAGCGGTGGACAGTCCCAGTGTTGACGTCTGATCGGGTGTGTGTTGTGTCACTGTCACATGGGATAGGATGGACACACTGAAATCGCATGTCAATTGCTCTCTCGCACACATTATGACAGAAGAAGAAGCATTTAGATCAAGGGTGAAGTCATGTAAGAAATCTCCACACATCTATATGCAGCTCCAAAATCAATGGAATAAGACAAGGACCACTTAAGATGAAGCGTCATAAGGACGCTGAGAATGAGGATTATGATCATACCTAACACAAATAATAATACATGTCCTGACTCCTGTTTACCTTTTAGTGTGTAGGCACTCTGCACTTTTGCCCCGCATTGATTGGTGGATCAAGATGACCTCACTGTGGTTACCATGGGGATGGATGACACATGAGGAAATAAACAACGGAAGCCAAACCGGAGGACAGAGAAAGAACATAGATACAAAGCTGAGCCAGCGGAGAACAATGGGACAGGTAGAAGTTGCCCCTAACCACAGATCTAGGATCAGATGATTCTATCCCATATTCTAACCCTAACCATTACAGGGGATGAACAAATCTGACCCCGTATCAGTGGTTATGGGCAACGTCTACCTACTCCGACAGGTACACATATGACAGCAAGAGATGCTACGATGCCTTATAACTCTTACTAAACTTTTGTCTCATGGCTATAACTTCATTGTTCTGAGAGTCTTAATCAGCAAACAACTGAGAACAACAAACACGTGAGCAGCCATATCCAAACATAATCCTGACTATTCGTTGTGCTGAATCACAGAAAGGAAGAGAGCAGAAGACAAAGGAAGAAATACAACTAAAGGACCTTTTGAACTGGAAAAGACAAAAGGGAAAAATAAACCAGGGCCACCCGATTGTACACACACGGACACACACACACACACACCTGTCATCTACATAGTCCTGCTCCTGGTAGTGTCCTCCGGCAGAGTCGTAGTAGCTGGTGGGAGAACTAGACCTCCTACTATGGTGGATCTCATCATCCAAACTCCTGACACAGATGAGGGTTGAGAAAGATATGGAGATGAGGAAGAGGGAGAGAGTGCAAAAGAGAGAAGAGGTGGTGGTGGGGGGGGGGGGGGATAGAGAAAAAGCCTTTTAGCTGTGGTAACAGTGTATGTGTTGGCTGTGTTGCCAGTGACAGTAAGAGCAATATTGGCAGCATTACTTATTCTGGGTCACAAAGGCCGAAACACAAACTTGTCCCTGAAGTGCTCTCCTCAACCCGCTCTCTTCATCAACACCCCATCTCCCCCTGTCCTTTCCACTCCCCTCACCTCTGGGTGGGGACGTTGGTGGGTCGTGATCGGCCTCTGCCCTGTTCCTCTCTGTGAGGGGAGACAGATCGAGAGCGATGCTGGGGTGTCCTCTGCTGCTCCGGCACCTCCAGAGTGGTGGCGTGGGGAACCCTCTGCTGCCTCTCCCTCTCCCGCGAGCCTCTTTCGGCTGCTACACAACACACACACAGCCACAGGGGGAGAGAAGCATTGTTCATAAAAGCAAAACATACATACTGTACTGTCCCAAGCTGGCACAATTTTAGCCCTCAGCTCTAATATGACAATACTGATACAAACTACTCATTCCAGTTGAACCCAAGGATACACAGTGTTCCTGCTTTACCAAACAACCTCCTCCTGTGAGCTTATAATGTTCAGCTTGCATAAAGAAGTAATGACCTGCCTGATCCCGAAACAGTGAAAATCTTGCTGCAATCACACTGCAAATAACTAAGGACAATGTGAGTGTTTTTTTTGTCATCTTTAAAGGAGAGGAATGCTTCATAAAGCTGAGAGTGGGTCCCTTTAATCTCAGATTTGCTATTATACCAAAGAAGAATAATGAGAGGTTAGTGGCGGTATCAATTTCTTTCTATCTTCCTCTCTCTCGCTCTCTTTTTTTCTCTCTGTCTTTCACGCACACACATATGCCCACACGCACACACCCACAACCACAGACAATACGGCAGTGAAGTTTCCTGAGTGTTCTGACAACAACAGAACAACATGTTAGTGGTAGAATGTCGATGGAATGTCTCTCGTAGTAAGAAGACAGCATTCCCATGCCTCCACCCACCTTTAGACACAACTGGAAGATGGCGCTGTGGCGGATAGCTATGACCTCCTGACCAATTCTGCTATTTTGTGTGTTTTTCTTATTTTTTTTGCTATGAAGTTAACTTTTTTGGTTCATAATATTTCTGCCATCATTTCCTATGACCGAAAACAGCTTCTGGATATCAGAACAGTGACCATGCCCTAATCCCCGGGACTCGAAAGAGGAAGAGACGGCGCAAGAGAGGCAAAACGGGCGAGCTCCCTGACAAGACTAAGACAGAGGTTAAATGAACCGCCTCCACCCTCTGTTCTATTGGCAAACGTACAGTCACTGGAGAACAAAATGGACGGGACCTGAAGAACTGTAATATCCTATGTTTCTTGGTGTCGTGGCTGAACAAGGACAATATACATCTAGCGTTTTTTTCCTATGCATCGTCAAGGAAGCTGGTGGAGGATCTCCAAGGTTTTGCCTTACTTAGAATACCTAATGATATGCTGCAGACCATATTACAGTATTTACCAAGAGAATTTTAATCTATATTTTTTTTGTAACTGTCTATGTGTAACAGTATAACTTTAGACCATCCCCTCGCGCGAACCAGGGACCCTCTGCACACATCAACAACAGTCACCTCGAAGCATCGTTACCCATCGCTCCACAAAAACCACGGCCCTTGCAGAGCAAGGGGAACTACTACTTCAAGGTCTCAGAGCAAGTGACGTCACCGATTGAAACGCTATTTAGCGCACACCACCGCTAACTAAGCCAGCCGTTTCACATCCGTTACACTCACACACACACACACACACACACACACACACACACACACACACACACACACACACACACACACACACACACACACACACACACACACACACAAACACAAAAGGATAAGCAGACCACATACATATGTAGGATCTTAATTTGACCTATATTGTCAAATAATCCTGCAGCAACAGGATTTGTACATTTAGTCCATGATGTTGCAAAATCGGTAGTTAGGCTACTAGCTGGCAAAAAGTAGGCTACATGAAAAGTGCAATATTGTTAAAATGTAACCCTGTGTTAGTGTGGGTTTTCAGTGAATTTAGGTAAATCACAAAGCTTATCTGCATTTCCTGTGGTGCAGGAATATTCTCAGCAACAAGAGTGTGATCAAATTAAGATTCTACATCTGTACAATACAAAGAAATATATTGTGAAGACACATCGCACATAGACCTGTCTGTGACTTACGCTGCAGCTTCTTGCTGGGTGTGTCGGTGTGGGGGTGTCTGCGGGGCATGTAGGGCGATGGCCGGGGCAGAGGGATGGAAGACATGTCGTGGGTTTGCAGATTGTACCAATGAGGCTTATCATCCAATGGGGCTGTCTCGAGCTCTATCAGGATCTTAACGTAACCAATATTAGCACAGTCAAACACAAGGCCAATGAAAGCAATTCATCAACTTCAATGTTTGCCTGAGTGTCTGTATCTGTGTGTATGTAAGTGTGTGTGTACCTCGCCCATGAACATGCTATCCTCGTCAGGTAGGCGAGGCTGGTCCCACACGGTCAGCTCTAGCATGTGTTGGCGGAAGTCTCTGCGGTGGACGTGGGAGTACACAAACGTCTGGTTCCACATGGGCTCTCCGCTCTTCTTCACTGTCTTAGTCCTCCTCTTGCTCTTGTCACTGAGTGCGCGCACACACAAACACACAAACACAAACAAACAGACAAACACAAACACAAACACAAACAGACAGACAGACAAACAGACAGACAGACAGACAGACAGACAGACAGACAGACAGACAGACAGACAGACAGACAGACAGACAGAACGAGAGAGAGACAGAGAGAGAGAGAGAGAGAGGAGTTAACATATTTGTTTGTTTTTCTATGTGGTAGTCTGTAACTGATACAGTTGAAGTCGGAAGTTGACATACACTTAGGTTGGAGTCATTAAAACTAGTTTTTCAACCTCTCCACAAATTTATTGTTAACAAACTATAGTTTAGGCAAGTTGGTTAGGACATCTACTTTGTGCATGACACTAGTAATTTTACCAACAATTGTTTACAGACAGATTATTTCACTTATAATTCACTGTATCACAAATCCAGTGGGTCAGAAGTTTACATATACTAAGTTGACAGTGCCTTTAAACAGCTTGGTAAATTCCAGAAAATTATGTCATGGCTTTAGAAACTTCTGATAGGCTAATTGACATAATTTGAGTCAGTTGGAGGTGTACCTGTGGATGTATTTCAAGGCCTACCTTCAAGCTCAGTGCCTCTTTGCTTGACATCATGGGAAAATCAAAAGAAATCAGCCAAGACCTCAGAAAAAAAACTGTAGACCTCCACAAGTCTGGTTCATCCTTGAGAGCAATTTCAAAATGCCTGAAGGTACCACGTTCATCTGTACAAACAATAGTACGCAAGTATAAACACCATGGGACCACGCAGCCGTCATACCGCTCAGGAAGGAAAAGCGTTCTGTCTCCTAGAGATGAACGTACTTTGGTGTGAAAAGTGCAAATCAATCCCAGAACAACAGCAATGGACCTTGTGAAGATGCTGGAGGAAACAGGTACAAAAGTATCTATATCCACAGTAAAACGAGTCCTATATCGATATAACCTGAAAGGCCGCTCAGCAAGGATGCAGCCACTGCTCCAAAACCGCCATAAAAAAGCCAGACCACGGTTTGCAACTGCACATGGGGACAAATATCGTACTTTTCGGAGAAATCTCCTCTGCTCTGATGAAACAAAAATAGAACTGTTTGGCCATAATGACCATCATTATGTTTGGAGGAAAAAGGGGAGGCTTGCGAGCCGAAGAACACCATCCCAACTGTGAAGCACAGGGTGGCAGTATCATCTTGTGGGGGTGCTTTGCTGCAGGAGGGACTGGTGCACTTCACAAAATAGATGGCATCATGAGGGTGGAAAATTATGTGGATATATTGAAGCAAAATCTCAAGACATCAGTCAGGAAGTTAATTAAAGCTTGGTCGCAAATGGGTCTTCCAAATAGACATTGACCTCAAGCATACTTCCAAAGTTGTGGCAAAATGGCTTAAGGACAACAAAGTCAAGGTATTGGAGTGGCCATCAAAAGGCCCTGACCTCAATCCTATAGAAAATGTGTGGACAGAACTGAAAAAGGGTGAGCGAGCAAGGAGGCCTACAAACCTGACTCTGACACTGACTCTGACCAGCTCTGTCAGGAGGAATGGGCCAAAATTTCACCCAACTTATTGTGGGAAGCTTGTGGAAGGCTACTCGAAACGTTTGACCCAAGTTAAACAATTTAAAGGCAATGCTACCAAATACTAATTGAGTGTATGTAAACTTCTGACCCACTGAGAATGTGATGAAAGAAATCAAATCTGAACTAAATCCTCTCTACTACTATTCTGGCATTTCACATTCTTAAAATAAGTGGTGATCCTAACTGACCTAACTAAGACAGGGAATTTTTACTAGGATTAAATGTCAGGAATTGTGAAAAACTGAGTTTAAATGTATTTGGATAAGGTGTATGTAAACTTCCTACTTCAACTGTATACTACGATGACGTACCTGCGGTCCGGCAGGAAGTACATTTTGACGTAGGGGTTTCTAGGTCGCCCATCCGGTCGGGGAGGCAGCTCTGTTGCCTGGACCACGTTCACTATTAGCTGGTGTCCCACCTTATCATACCACAGCTTCACCTGCACACAGACACACAGAGACACACCCCAGCATGATCACTAGGAGCCAACAACCCATCTTAAATGATATTACGTAGGCTACAAACTATATAGAAATACAAGACAACCCCAAATGTCTGCACTCATGATAAATGACATGACAATCCTTTGGTATTGACTTACTGAAAGTTGTCCGGGCAATATCTGAAAACACGCACATAAACACACACATCATGGAAATGATCACTATGAGCCAGATTACTATCACATACATATCATATACCAATGCATAATAATCCCACATATGTCTGTTGGTGTGTACTCACTGTGAGCTGTCCAGGCATTAGCTGTGGGTCTCTTAGTGCACTGGGGCTGGTGGGGGACATGACTGATATAGATGGCTGCTCCATCTTCTGGGACTCGAATGAACTGGAACCTGCTGTGAGGGCAGAAATAAGACAAGACACATCTCACCCAGTTAAACCCCTAACAACTAGGGTCAAAAAGAAAGAGCGAGAGAGCGTTGACAGAGAGAGAGACAGAGAGAGGAAAAGCAAAGAGAGAGAGAGAGACAGAGACAGAGGGAGAGAGAGAGAGAAGGAGAGAGAGAAGGGGAGAGAGAGAGAGAAAGAAAGAAAGAAAGAAAGAAAGAAAGAAAGAAAGAAAGAAAGAGGAAAAGCAAAGAGAGAGAGAAACAGACAGAGAAGCGAGAACAGATGCAATACCTACTAGATTCTAGTGGAGGGTGGGATGTGTCTGGGATTCTTGGGATATCACTGGAATCAATCAGAGACATATCAGTTAAAGTCACACTAACATCCGATAGTACAGGATAACACAAGTATACAGAGACTATTATTTAGTGTTGTCTTGACTGTTGGTAGGTAAAAACAGGAGGGAAGAGTAGGATCAACATAGAAAGAGTTGGATCAACATAGAAAGAGTTGGATCAACATAGAAAGAGTAGAATCAACATAGAAAGAGTAGGATCAACATAGAAAGAGTTGGATCAATATAGAAAGAGTAGAATCAATATAGAAAGACTAGGATCAATATAGAAAGAGTAGGATCAATATAGAAAGAGTAGGATCAATATAGAAAGAGTAGGATCAATATAGAAAGAGTAGGATCAATATAGAAAGAGTAGAATCAATATAGAAAGAGTAGAATCAATATAGAAATAGTTGGATCAATATAGAAAGAGTAGAATCAATATAGAAAGAGTAGGATCAATATAGAAAGAGTAGGATCAATATAGAAAGACTAGGATCAATATAGAAAGAGTAGGATAAATATAGAAAGAGTAGGATCAATATAGAAAGACTAGGATCAATATAGAAAGACTAGAATCAATATAGAAAGACTAGGATCAATATAGAAAGAGTAGAATCAATATAGAAAGAGTAGGATCAATATAGAAAGAGTAGAATCAATATAGAAAGAGTAGGATCAATATAGAAAGAGTTGGATCAATATAGAAAGAGTAGAATCAATATAGAAAGAGTAGAATCAATATAGAAAGAGTAGGATCAATATAGAAAGAGTAGGATAAATATAGAAAGAGTAGGATAAATATAGAAAGAGTAGGATCAATATAGAAAGACTAGGATCAATATAGAAAGAGTAGAATCAATATAGAAAGACTAGGATCAATATAGAAAGAGTAGAATCAATATAGAAAGAGTAGGATCAACATAGAAAGAGTAGAATCAATATAGAAAGAGTAGAATCAATATAGAAAGACTAGGATCAATATAGAAAGAGTAGGATAAATATAGAAAGACTAGGATCAATATAGAAAGAGTAGGATCAACATAGAAAGAGTAGGATCAATATAGAAAGAGTAGGATCAATATAGAAAGAGTAGAATCAATATAGAAAGAGTAGAATCAATATAGAAAGAGTAGAATCAATATAGAAAGAGTAGAATCAATATAGAAAGAGTAGGATCAATATAGAAAGAGTAGGATCAATATAGAAAGAGTAGAATCAATATAGAAAGAGTAGAATCAATATAGAAAGACTAGGATCAATATAGAAAGAGTAGGATCAATATAGAAAGAGTAGAATCAATATAGAAAGAGTAGAATCAATATAGAAAGAGTAGAATCAATATAGAAAGACTAGGATCAATATAGAAAGAGTAGGATCAACATAGAAAGAATAGGATCAATATAGAAAGAGTAGGATCAATATAGAAAGAGTAGAATCAATATAGAAAGAGTAGAATCAATATAGAAAGAGTAGAATCAATATAGAAAGAGTAGAATCAATATAGAAAGAGTAGGATCAATATAGAAAGAGTAGGATCAATATAGAAAGAGTAGAATCAATATAGAAAGAGTAGAATCAATATAGAAAGAGTAGGATCAATATAGAAAGAGTAGAATCAATATAGAAAGAGTAGGATCAATATAGAAAGAGTAGGATCAATATAGAAAGAGTAGGATCAATATAGAAAGAGTAGGATCAATATAGAAAGAGTAGAATCAATATAGAAAGAGTAGGATCAATATAGAAAGAGTAGAATCAATATAGAAAGAGTAGGATCAATATAGAAAGAGTAGGATCAATATAGAAAGAGTAGGATCAATATAGAAAGAGTAGGATCAATATAGAAAGAGTAGGATCAATATAGAAAGAGTAGAATCAATATAGAAACATTTTTACAACCAATAATCCCTTATTGCAGTCTACTAATTTAGGCATTCGTCAGCTCTATGGTCACAGGGTGGGGGAGGATGAGGATGCTTGTGTAAATTTGTGTGGAAGGAGAGGGGGTCTTAATACTGTAGCTTTACTTACTGATAGGCTTTATACAACCTTCGTAAGTGTTTGGAAATTCATATTTTTTTTACAAAGGAGCAAGACAAGTCAGGTCAGAAACAAACAACTGTTCAAAATTATAACCAAATGTATGTACAGTGTGTGATTGGAGTGAGTAAAGAGTGACACCCAATTAAAACGAGGCCAATTCTGTTTCACCCCCTTCTCCTCGTGTGTAAACTCGTTCATTCGCCCTTAAGAAATTAAAAGCACTGCATTGATGTTTGAATTTCAACCCACTGGGCAAAAGCAGGTTGAATCAACGTTTTTTCCACATCACTTCAACCCAGAAAAATGGTGATGTTGGGATCAAGCAGTTTTTTTAGCAATGTGGAAAACTGATTGTGTTTGACAACGAGTCATCAACGTTAGGGAATTTGGTCTTTTTTTCACCCAACTTTTAACCTAAATCCAATGACAGGGTGAATTAGACGTTCAACTGACATCTGTGCCCATGTGGGCCCCTATTCCATACACCAGTCCATTCCTTGTAAATCTATGAGGAAAAGTATGAATGTACAATTTGGAGAGAAAGGTGGGAAATTAAATTGGGCAATGGGCTAACCTAAGCATGATCTCACCAGTGCCAAAGACAGACACAGAAGACACTTGAAACCAAGCGTCACAGAGTTGCTGCCCTAATCATAGTGCATCTATTAGGGTTCGGTGTCTTTTCCTCAAAGGTAAGAGTCTCTTATTCCTGACTTACCCAATGGGCCGGGACACCACTAGTTCCACTTGGGGTTCTGCTTGGGAATTGAGAATGATATTGTAAACTTCTTTCTGGGTTGCTCCTGGCAACATCTTGCCATTCCACTGCAGAACCTCATCCCCTGAAAATACACAATGTCAATCTTCAAAACCGACACACACATACAAACATATTTACACACACATACACACACACTTTGCATACCTGCTCGTAGGTGTCCCACAACGTCGGCCAGACTGCCCTTCTTGACTACAGTGATGAAGGCTCCCAGTCTTCCCGCCTCTGTGACCCTTCCCCCAACCACCTGAAGACATTCATGTGCACATACACATAGTCAAGTAAAACAATGGCCAAACTTAAGACACACGCGCGCACACACACACACGCACACACACACACACACACACACACACCACAGTCTAGCCAAAGTGTGATCGTGTCTGGTATGATCTCTAACCTTCAGCCCCAGCAGTGCCCCGGCCTCTTTAGGCATTACGCTCCTCTTGCTCAGGGTGATTCGGCCGATTAGATGGTCACCCTCTTTGGATGGCTGCCATGTCACCGGATGCTGTGAACAATATACTGATTCAACCTAACAGCCTGGGAGCAACCACATTATACCTAACCCACTCTATCTGTCTCTGTCTCTGTTCCTCTCTCACTCTCTCTCTCTCTCTCTCTCTCTCGATCGACAAGCACACACTATATAGAAATTCACACACACTTACAAACATAGACAGACACAAACACTCACTCAATCACACTCACTCACTCACTCACTCACTCAAATAGATACGAAAAAATAATCAGTCACTTACATGCCACACAGTGGGGTCCAGCGGGTAGCACTCCCAGTCCCCTACACGAGAAATGAGATCAACTCAACCAGTAGAAGTAGATGGAAGGAGACACACACACACACACACACACACACACACACACACACACACACACACACACACACACACACACACACACACACACACACACACACACACACACACACACACACACACACGGAGAAAGACAGAGCCAGGAGTTGCAGCAAGGAAAGACAAGGTGTATACACAGCACATACCAGCTCAGCTGCCACTATACACAGCTGAGCCAGATCTGGACCTTCGTTAGATGATTGAATATTTTGTTTCGAGACATGACACTTTACCAGAATCACCCAGGGCTTGACCCCATACTCCTCTTAGTGATTGGGAAAGAAAAAGAGTCTCCATGTGATGCATGTTTGTTGAGCTCTTCGTGAATATTGAGCAAACTTTCACTAGGACGTCTGGTTAAGGGAAATCAATTAACAGCCTTACTGCCATTGTCCTTACGTACATTGTGACGCACCTACGAACTGAAAGTATGTGCACACGCACTCAGAGAAAGATTTGAATGCCTGAACACTCCTTCTGTGCTCAACCCATCTCGGACCGAGCTAAAAAAGGAAACATGGCTTGCTACTGCGCTGGTGTGTTTAGAACTAGTTTTGACAAATCCCCTCTTCTTCTCTCATATGATCGATTAGTCATTAGAGAGCTTTGTCTGGTTTCAATCCAGGTTGGCATGTGGAACAAATGGCATTAAATCAAAGTGGACTGAAGCCCATTCGAAACAGTACTGGGTTTACAATAGTATCTACTTTCTTCTCCTCGCAAATGTGATGTATCTAGGTGAGCTGTATGTAGCCTAAACATAACAGGCTCTGACTATAGTTAGAACTGTAGGACATGGTTAGAGCTAACATAAATAGCTAGGACATAGTTAGGTACATTGGCACGGTTCGCTTCAAACTAAAAGCACATGGCTATGATACGGTAAGACCTGAAGTAAAGAGATAGGACGTGGTTAGCATTTGCAGTAACATAGCTGAGACATGACGACGTTATAGAAGCATCCAGCCTAGTGTTTGTTCCCATGGCTCCAGGGCTGCAGCCTGTGTCCTAGCTCTGTCACGCAGGGTCACATGGGGGTAGGACAGGGTCAACCTATCCTGCCCGCCTGGGACTCTATCCCCTCAGGCCAAGCCATGGCCAGAATATCATCCACACACAAGCGCACGCACACTACTGCACACACATACAAACACTCAATGCAGTCACACACGCACACACTCAACAAACAAAACACACTACACTGAGTAACTAAATGTGTTTAATCACGTAAAAAACAAGCTGAGCTCAACCCTATGTCACAATATATTACATTACATACAGTACAAGAACATCTCCACATTTAGAGCTCATTAATCAAATGCTACTATCTCTCATCGAATAATCTCATAAGCACCTCCTATGATTACTTACCTGTGATAAAGTAGATGCAACCTCGAGTTTGGATTGTTACAATGAAGAGAGCAGAGAGAGGCTGAGCAGCTCTCGCTAGCCGGTACTTTTTACAATGTGTTAAAACTGTGGTGAGCACACACACACACACACACACACACACACACACACACACACACACACACACACACACACACACACACACACACACACACACACACACACACACACACACACACACACACACACAATGAGTGAGCGCTTATTTAAAATTGTGCTCAGCATGTCTTGAAAACAATCTTACCACACTCTCTTACCTCTTTCACTGCAGTGTGGGATGCATACAGTATTGGTAAGCTCTTTCACAGTATGGGATAAAGCTGGCCCTAGAAGCTGATCTGTAGTCAGGGGTTGCGTCTCTTCCTTGATATTTTATGGTACGATTTGGGGAGTGTACGCTGAAACTAGATCTGTGTCTATGGGAAACTTTTACACTGGAGCCTGTCTCACCTCTCTCACTGACACTCTCGATCTCTGCGTCCTCACAACTGCTGTACTCTGGCGTGGTACCTCCCTCTTCCTCTGAGCTGCTGACTGATGTCTGTCTCTTCCCGGCACCGCCACGTTTTGACTTGTAGGGCCGTGGCGGTGGCGGCCGCAGAGACTCTGACTGGTCCGAGCTGAGCGAATCGTTTCGCAGCATGCTCTCAGCCTTTTCCCGTTTGGACCGGCGCAGGAGGGGGCCGTGTTCGGGGACGGGGGCTGACCCAGGGGGTTCCCTGAGTTCTGAGGTCTGGAGATGTGGAGGGCCATGGTCCTGTGGCCCCCCAATACCCCCCTCCACCGTCCTCTGGCCCAGCATAGCCTCGGGCTGGCCCCCAACACTCCCAACACCCTCAAACCCAATCTCAACCCCCCTGCCTCGCCCCAGGGGCTGTAGAGGGTGCCTGCCCCCCAGTGGCTCCCCTGGCTGGGGCTGGGCTAAATGTTGGGGGGCGTTTGGGTCTATGTGATAGCCCTCTTCTGTCAATCGGGGGACCCCCGCTCCCACAGGGTCGTGTTCCAGAGAGCGGCCCTTACTCAGCCGCCGGCCCTCCCTCCGCTCTCGCTCTCGTTGGTCCCGGTCCACAGACACCTGGGTGTGGAGTCTGGGATGACCCGGTCGACGCTCACCTCGACCTTTACTGTTCTGATTACCCGGCTTTCTCCTGGTGGGTGAGAGGAAGCGAGACAGAGGGAGAAATTATGAGGTGTATGTCAGTAGAGAGTAATGTTTAAGTAGGTGTACAGGTGAACCATGTGTGTGTTTGTGGCTGGGGATTACGGGGGCTCGCTGCGTGAGCGGAGGTCCATTCCTGGTGCCAGTCCTGGGTCACCGGGGCAGTTGGCGTCGTGGGGCCCCAGGGGGACCTGGGAGAGGGAACGAAGCTTCTCGTCACTGGGGTTCAGGCCACACATGGCCGGGTCACTGATGCCTGAGCCTAGACCTGGCTTCCCTGTACCTGAGAACCACTCCCCTGGCTTAGTGAGGATCTCCTGCTGCTTACGGCAGTTATTACACACCCACATCACCTGGAGAAGCACAAATACATAGAGTTATTATATGGCTGTTATACGGTTATCAACTGAAGGAAGAGGTTATAAGAGTTATTACACACACACACACCACCTGGAGAAAGAGGTTATAACAAGGTTATTACACACACATGACCGGGAGGAAATATATACACACTGAGTTTGTTTGAGAATCTACATAATCTACATAGTTTAAAGCCCAAGATGCTTTATTATTAGTTGCTTACTAACTTATGTGGTATATATTGTATTGAATATCACGGGAGAACACAGCATTATTGTTTATTGTGAGTAGCTATTATTATCACAAGCAATTAAGATAAGCACTGAGCCAATTTGAACAGTGACAGACTAACTGTGAAATTCAGCATCACAGGAAAACAATGGCTTAGAACAGACAAGGGGGAATCATGCACCCTAAGGAGTACACTGCTGCCAGGATAACAGTGTGGACGAGAGGGCTTTTATGATTAAAAGAATAATATGGCATAACAATATGGCATCTATTCTAATAAACAGTTTGGCTTACATTCTCACAGCAAAACCACAGCTCTGACTCTGCTGATAGATACTTTATTGAGGAACCAATGTACATACTATGACTGGTATGTGGTTGTCTCACCTATCTATCTTAATGTGAATGCAGTAACTGTAAGTCACTCTGGATAAGAGTGTCTGCTAAATGACTAAAAAGCCAAATGTAAAACTATAAATACATCTTCTAAACCTGAAGGTGTAAAGGAACACACATACATTGTTGCCTGTTTCTGAGCTGAGTGTAGGGAAGAGGGTATCTAGAAAGACAATGAGAGAAGGAAAAATAGGGAAAGGGGTAGTAAGGAGAGAAAAGAAAATAAGGGGAAAGAGGACCACACGACAGAGAAGGGGAGAGATGAGGGGAGGTAGGAGAGCGAGGGGAGAGAGGGAGACCCTTTACTCTGGCCACCAGGGTTATCATTATTCCATAAGCGTCCCGGATGGCTCCTTAAAGAGAACTAAAATAAAACACCTTGGCATATTCCACATTTTCCCTCTCTCTTCCCCTCTCTCTCATTCTCTCCCCCTCTCTACTCCTCCAGATTGCTTTTGATTAAAGCCGAGGAGAAAACAGCCTCACACCAACGCAGCTATATTTATCCTACCATCCGCCCAGTACCATCAGGGAGAGGAAAGGCAGGCACGCAGGCACGCACGCACGCACACACGCACGCACACACACACACACACACACACACACACACACACACACACACACACACACACACACAAAAGCCAACAACTCCCCCAATGGAGCAGTGCTTTGCTGAAGATATTCACCAGCCCACCGATCCCTGCTGCCAGACCTAAGCAACCGATTCCTGCCAGCACCAAGCACTGATCTCCCGCCCTGCCTGCTGCTGCTGCTCCATAGTGCCAGAACACACACACACACATACACACACACACACACACGCACGCACGCACGCACACACACACACACACACACACACACACACACACACACACACACACACACACACACACACACACACACACATACACACTCCCTGACGAGGCAGCTCTCCAACAGAACGCACTCTCCATGAACGCACAGTCGCATATGCCTCCCGCCATCGCCATTGCTGCCGTCCTAGTTTATCCCACGACAGCCAGCTTTGCTCGTCAGCTATAGTGGCACTGACTCCCAGTTGAATGTCTGTGGGTGACACTTTCATAAGTCACCTGTCTTTAGTGCTTAGTATCGTCTATAGTACATGATTAGAATGCTATAAGCATTCATAACAGTTCATGACTACTTAGAACAGCTTAAATGTGTAAGTGCCTTTGTGTTCTCCTCCAGCTCTCTCTCTCCCTCTCTGTCACTCTCTCATTTCAATTCAGAGGGCTCTATTGGCATGATAAACTTGTTTTCATTGCCAAAGCAAGTGAAATAGATAATAAACAAAAGTGAAATAAACAATTCAAAATGAACAGTAACATCACACTAACAAACGTTCCAAAGGAATAGAGACATTTCAAATGTCAAAAGGCTATATACAGTGTTGTAACGATGTGCAAATGGTTAATGTACAAAAGAGAAAATAAAAAAACATAAATATGGGTTGTATTTACAATGGTGTTTTTTTCTTCACTGGTTGCCCTTTTCTTGTGGCAACAGGTCATACATCCTTCTGCTGTGATGGCACACTGTGGTATTTCACCCAATAGATAAGAGAGTTTATCAAAATTGGATTTGTGGGTCTGTGTAATCTGAGGGAAATATGTGTCTCTAATATGGTCATACATTTGGCAGGAGGTTAGGAAGTGCAGCTCAGTATCCACATTTTTGTGGGCAGTGTGCACATAGACCTGGCTCTCAAGAGAAGACAGGCCATCTATGGCGGCCTCTCTCGATAGCAAGGCTATGCTCTCTTACTTTCCATCTCTCTCTTACTTTCCATCTCTCCCTCTTGTTTTCCATCTTCTTTCAGTATAAACAACCACTCCAATACCAAACAACGTGTTCCATTTCAAAACCCCAGTCAGACACAGCATGTGACACATAACATCTGACACCAAACACAGTTTTACTACTACTGACACACACACACACACACACACACACACACACACACACACACACACACACACACACACACACACACACACACACCGAGTCAGACTCACAATGAATCCTTGCAGTACAGGATTAGAGATGCATTTGTGTGTGTGTGTGTGTGCGTGTGTGTGTGTGTGTGTGTGTGTGTGTGTGTGTGTGTGTGTGTGTGTGTGTGTGTGTGTGTGTGTGTGTATGTGTGTGTGTGTGTGTGTGTGTGTGTGTGTGTGCGTGTTATTTTCCCTTTTGTACTTTCTTATTTTGGAACTTTTGTGAGTGTAATGTTGACTGTTAATTTGTTTAGTTTATTTCACTTTTGTTTATTATCTACTTCACTTGCTTTGGCAATGTTAACATATGTTTCCAATGCCAATAAAGCCCTTAAATTGAAATTGAATTGAAATTGTGAGAGAGCGAGAGAGAGAGAGAGAGAGAGACAAAAGTACAAAGAGAGACAAAAGTACAGAGTCGCAATACAAAATCCTGACCATCTAAATCCTAACAATCCGTTTGGCCAACATTGAAAATGTGACACCATTACAAATTAACAACATTTGAGAGGCAGAGTGCAGGACTCTAAGAACTTCTGTTTTTCCCATGGAAGCCACAGATAATCCAGAAGTAGTCCTGGTATTAGATCCCCCTCTGATGGGAGGCCGCCAGTCGGATGGATGGAGTCACAGTCTGACAGATTGCAGCAAACACAAAGCCTTTTCACACACTCTCATTCCTAACAGCAACACGTCACATGACCAGAAGAAACCCTCAGAGACAGAGATTGAGACCAAGAGAGAGAGAGAGAGAGACAGGGGGAAGCAGAATGTAATATGACCAGAAGAAACCCCTAGAGAGAGAGAGAGAGAGAGAGAGGGATTGGCTTCACCACAGATCACGTTTATTTTTTCGAGAGCATACATATTTCATTAGATTATTCAGTGGATGTGTTTTGGTTCTCCACTGCGTGCGTGGTGTGACTGCATTGTGTGTGTGTGTGTGTGTGTGTGTGTGTGTGTGTGTGTGTGTGTGTGTGTGTGTGTGTGTGTGTGTGTGTGTGTGTGTGTGTGTGTGAAATAACAATGAATAGTGCTGAAATCTCTCAGCTGCTATTGTATCGCTGCTGGTTCCTGAAGAGACTAACCCGCTGTGTAACCATAGTTACCGCATGTTATAACATTCCACTGTGGGAATCCCCATTCTCTGTCTTCAGGTATGTGTCAACTAAAGGTCTCTGTAGTGGAACAGCAGAGTAGTGTTCTATGAAAGAGATTGCTCATTGAAAAACAGCGCCACCAACTGGTGATGGACTACGAAAATGAAGGTGCCGCTTTAGATAAGGGACAATCACTCTGGATTCCCGGTTAGAGGCACAATGACGATCAGGACACAGACTCAAGTTCAACCCTTTTATTGCCTCAGACACACACAGCTTCATGGTGTAGTTGAACGAATGGTTTATCATCATCAACGCATTCACATCACACCAGGGAGGTTCAGAGTTCAGAATCCTTTGGCAGAAAAGAGCCGATGGAAATGTCCAGTTGCCGTAGAGTAGCCTACTCACTGGAAAAATACAACTGACTTCTGACCCCGGGATGGGATGGCCTAAAGTTCCTATTGGCTCAAGGCCAAGGTGGGCAAGGTCAAGGGGGATGATTGGCAGGTCAAGGATCCCATGAGAGGTCAGAGGTGTGACCTGTAAACAGACACTTCCCACCTCCAAGGCAGAGTATCCTTCCCACTGCAGCAGACTTGCAATAAATGTAAGCAACTCTAGTGCAGGGGAAGAGTTTTTTTTAACACTTATACAGTAGTTACATGCATAGCTACAACATCCAGATACAAGCAGAAATGGAAGAACTAAATTAACCTGTATTGTTTTTATTGTTCAGCATTTACGATGGTAAAGGTTTCGCATGATCATGTGATGTCAACATGTGGGTTTTTTCCTAGAATAATGATCCTTCAAAAAATCCAAGATTAGTGAAAGATGATTTCCAAGAGAGATGATAGAAACTTAAAGCCAAATACAGACTGGATTCCTAAAGGGGAGAGTAGGAAAAGAAAAGTACAACCTCTGGATGACTGGATTCATAGGGTTTGTGACGAAGGTCAAAGGCAAATGGCTGACTGGTAAATGACTGGTTTCCACCTAGAGGGGTGTCTCAGACCCCCAAGGGGGTGGAGTATCAGTGGCTAACTCATTATCACACTAATGATCAGCTACAACATTTGGCTGCATCATAATTAACATCCATTCTAGGAGTGATCACTCTGACATCAGAGCCTCTTGGTGGGGCTGTGGGGAACCGGGATGCAGGTTTTGGTTCTAGCCCAGCACTAACACACCTGATTAATCAGCTACTCCCACAAATAGTTGAATCAGAAATGTGCACGCCCTGGATTGAGAAACCCTGCTCTAGCCTTCCCAGCAGGCCCCTGCACCATCTATATGATGCACTGTGCTATAATGTAATGGGCTATGATCTTGTCTCCATTGACTAGTGTGAAGAGGACAGGCAAAAGGACCATGAGTAGTGAGTCACTGCTGTCAGCGTCTCCTCACAGGTGAAATGGATGATGCATGGAGGCGGCAACATCAATGCACTACCCATAATTCAGCAGGCTATAAATCCTAGGTCAGGATGAAAGAGTGCCGCAAAGTAGATTAGTGTCCATTGGGGTTAATGAGAATGTATATCATCACACCCAGAAACCCTCCTCAGTCACACACACCCACGTGCACACACCTACGCAAGCACACGCAAACACACGCGGAAAAATGTAATGTTACCCGCCAAGACACATGTCCACATACACACAGAACATACACACACTGTCACAGTAAATGAGGACCCCAATTATATCACACGCAGACCCATCCACATAGAAACACAAACACATACACACAGTCAATAGTGTAAATAATTTACTTTGAGTCCTCAATAGATCTATGAATGTGAGTGTGTGTAATATATAATCCATATAAATATATAATATAGGTCTTTACTCACTCACACTGGGAGTGTGTTTATGTTTCATTGTGCCCTCACACACACACACACACACACACACACGCTATCTCTTCAGTGCCCCTTTACTACTATAATGCATTGGAGGAGAGTAAGTCTACTGCACTTCTATCTGTCTCCACTAGATGTCTCTGTGCTGCACTTGGGGAGGGGGAGGGGCACAACTTTGTCCTTAGATAAGTGTGTAGGGGCTTTCACCCTCCTCGGTGGGCTGGTTCTATTTTTTTGTGTCCTTCAGGAAAGTATGAGTCTGCTTTCTCAATCAATCTGTTTGTTTAATTGATCAAATTTGGTTTCATTTGAATTGATCCAAAATATACAGGTCCTTTGAGGGTAATTATATATAACATGTGAAACATTGGCTTCATAAAATGTGATGTGTGTAGGGTAGGCAACGGCATGTGTTGTATCTGTATTTGAAACAAAAGTAGGATACTGAGAGATAGCTCTGTGTCATGTCCCAGTCAATGAGACATTTCCATGAGGTGAAAGAACGGCAGAGCGGAGGGAGGATAGAGACTGTGATCCATAGTAATCACGAGGCGCTGTTGATTTCAGTGGACTACTGATTTCTCAGCCACTACCAAATTGCTGCAGGGAGAGACATTGTGTACACACACACACTGAACACTACCCCAAGAGAGTATCAAACAGTGATATGACTACATTGTCGCGGTGATGAAATACTACTATAGTGCCTGAACATTTTTTTAAACAGTCTGTTTTCTAGCCCAAATCAACACATTCTAAAAACATAGCCTTTGATGTTACAATATGAAGGGAAGAGAAAGAGAGGTAACGGGAAGGGGAGAGAGGGCTTACTGTCTTGGAAGAGGAATCAGACATTGAAAACAGTGTTTCTGCGAGAAACACTTGGCTTCAGCACAAACACAGATTTTCACTGTTAGATCTGCCATTAGTGTAGACAATGAGCACTGCTTATCATTAGCCATGACACATATGTGACTCATTTCAGTAAACTTGGCGTACTACTTCAAAGGACAGACATTTAAATGTAAAAATAAATAATTTTTTTATCAAAATGTGTTGTTTTTTTGGGGGAAGAAATGCCTTCTGGAACATTTGATCTTTCAAGTGCATTAAAAACAAACTTGTATGCCATCTGTAAATATGAATAAAATTGTTAAATTACAAGCCCAGTTGGTTTAGCCACAGAAAAAGACAGGAATCTTCCCACTAGCTATGATTGGCTGACATAATGGATGGGCTGGATATGGCGAGAGATGAGTCTGGATTGGTCTGCCATGTAGCATCCTTCTGTCTATAACATGAGCTGCTCAGTATGTGTAGGTAATTGTTTCTAACAATGCTATTTTGAATTACATCATGAATAACTGCAAAAGTGTTGCTAATGCGCTTCACTTCATGGAGTTTGAAATCAGTGGAATGTGCCGTGGAAGCAGGGTATGATAGCTAAGCAGATTGAGAAAATTCTGCCGTTTGATTGCAAATATGCAGAGGGAGTCGAAAAGAAAACACACAGAAGGCTGTTGTATAAAACACATGTCTCCGGATTACATCTTCAAACTAAGGGCAACCATGACATCCGTGACAGAGAGGGAGAAGCATTCATCCATGTATACGATACAGGTAAGAGCGTGTAGCTAGCTACATATTCAGATATTATATGTTTACAATTTTGTCAGAAAGACATTTTCATTTTATTTTCAAGTTAAAGCATACTGTTAGCTAGCTAGCTAATGTTAGCTGGCTGGCTTGCTAGCTAACATTACGTGTATGATCTGTGTAGTAATATAATTCGTTTCTCAGAGCCATTTGCATTGCTAGTTATAGCCTAACTTAGCTAACTAGCTAACATTGAACTTAGTTGGTTAGCTTTAGCTACATGCAGCTTCATGCAGTTTAGTAACGTTATGAATTGGGATTATGGTTCATTGTTTAGCTAGCTAGCTACATGTCTAAACAAAAGACTCCACTATGTAAGTAACCATTTCACTGTACCATTTACACCTTCTGTATTCTGTACATGTGACAAATAAACTTAGATTTGATTTGATATAGTGTGTGTTTACTAGAGACAGTAATGTGAAAAACAACATGACCTGCACAAATTTCAAATTTAGGATATAACATTAAGCTAACAAGACAGTGTCCAAGTTTTAAACAATTCCGGTAGAATACCCTGTTTTTATTTTGTCACACTCACAACTAAGATATTTTCTGTAATTAGCTTGCCATTAACTTGCCATTAACTATAATAATGAATGCCAATTGGCTAAAGTTAAGACATTGTCAGCTACAGTATATGATATGGTCATTATTTGAACTGGCTAGCCAGTTAACTTAATGTTAGCTAGCTTACTAACAAACTACAAACTAACCAAAATATTGTTTAGAATGTTGCTTTTAGTTGCCTGGTTTGCTAGATTGACATATGCTAACTACATTTTTAAACAGATGGGTATATTGGTATTAAAATACACCAGTTATGCTATTTTGGACCACCAAGCTGATGATGTCATGAAGCCTGTCATTTTTGTGTTTATACTTTTTCATAACGACAATGACAAGTTTGATGTCAAATGACAATAGAATGTCCATGATGTCACTGCGATAACTGTCTACAGACATGTCGATAGACGTAGTTTAAAACAGCCTTTAGACTTGAAATCTTTGGTTGTTTAGTACACAACCATACTCCCTCTGTTTAGCACATGGCCTCACGTGTGAATCCTTAAAGAGATGGGCGGGGCTAAGGCTGAAGAGGGTGTGAACGACGCTGAAATGGTGTAGACAAAGAGAGCACTGCAATAGGTGTACCAAAACATTCAAGGGACATTTTCTCAAAAGTGGGATTTACAAGTTCATCAACTCTCAAAGCAGTATTACTTTCCCATTGTTCCTCAACTTTAGTGTATGATATATCATTTTCTAGCTCTGAGTCTCTGCTTTAATCCAATGTAAAAAAACAAAACAATTTCAATTTTTGCTACATAATCGAGCCTGGTCCGTCACATGGACCACATGGGTTATGCAAGCTACAGTATAAACAGTGGCCACATACTTACTATAGGCCATACATAAAGGATTAGCAACGTGCATGCCCTGCCCACCTGAGGGTCGGCTTTTTTCCGTCATCTATTTCCTGTGTTTGAGGGGTGCAAATTCAACTTGTCACTTAAATCTCGCTGGATTGACTTTCATTTGACTCCTGTAACTCTTTCATACTGTTACTTGTGCCTGACTTTTTTTTCTCCCTTTAGCGCTACGACTACGGAAATGTTTTTAATGACCTGTCAAACACACCCCGGTAATGGCAGAAATTGGCTCTATGGAATACATTGTGGTACAACTGAATAGAAAATAACGCTTTGTCAGCGATTTAATGCACCGTCTCAACATTTACGTCACAAGAAAGAGAAGATGGGTAACTTTATTTTGAGGGCTGAGAATTTTTTGTGGAATTGAAAAAAAGTAATAATTTAACACAGTTAAAATGTTTACAAATTAGATGCGCTGAAATGAAAGAAACTTCCAAAAATGTGACACTCGGAATACAGTGATATTATCACTGATCTTGCAAACAATGTAAAGTATGTTTGGATGTTATCTAGAGCTAAGTGTGTTGACCTTTAATCCGATGGCATCCTGCTATTGACAGACTTGTTGAGTTATGCAAGAGAACGCGACAACAACAGTAAATAATGATGCAGTCTAGACAGTGCAGGTGAGTGCAGGTAGGGTAGACAGAGCAAGTTTTTGGTGGTTGCAGCCTTGTCCCACCCCTTTATGTTAATGTATTCATATATGCAAACACAACTGGCATATTTATGCAAATGTGCCATGTGTCATTTTACACATATTTTTTTAAACACCTGATACTATAACAAAATGCATATACGAGTGCATTCAACAGTAGTATTTATTATAATTATTATAAAAACCTTTTAACAATTTTGATGACCATTGCTAAGGGGACACGTATTCTCAACACAGGGGCCTTCTCTTTTTTAAAACCCCATCTGGGTCTTCAAATAGATACAGAGGGCAGCATAGGTTAGAAATTGGGGTTATACAAACTATATGCAGGGTCCCCACAACTTATACTCAAGGCTATGTAGTCAGTACATAGGGGCTGCACAGGTAATACACAGAGTTTACACACACTACTCAAGAAACAGACTCTTACTGCCAAAGCCTCATTAGAGTTAGTGCTGTTGTACGGTGCTGTAGGGGGGGTTGGACTAGTGTCTACAGTACTCTAATGCATTGTTGGAAGCCCAGAGCACCACTGAGCCAAGTACCAACAAAGTGATAGTTTGGCAGCGCCACTGAGGGAAAGGGCCAAGGGCATGTAAGGTTTTAAACTCAACCTAAAAGTGTGAGTGCTGTAAGGTGTAAAAGGCATGCCTGGAGTAATACCTAAAGGTGTAAGTGGTGTACGGTATGTTACTAGCGGTCTAGTGAGAGTTAGTGGAGTACTATTGGTTGACACTGGAAGTGGTTCTACCTTCTTGTTGGCTACATATCTTAATGGGATAGTGCGAGATTTTGGCAAGTAAGCCCTTTTTCTACTTACCAAGAGGCAGATGAAACACATGGATGCCATTTTATGTCTCTGCATGCAGTTTGAAGGAAGTTCAAGATTGTTTCGGCAAGCTGTCTCTTACTAGAGTTAGCACAATGATTGGAAGTCTATAGGTACAGCTAGCTTGCGTTAGAGGTTGACACAGGAGTGAAAATTCTTTCCTGTCCCGTCTTGTCCTGTCTGTTACTTTCCTGTACTATCCTGATCCTGCGACAGTTTTATAAGCCCAGAACTTTCCTTTACCTTTCCAATAAAAATCACTCCCGTCCTGTCCTGTGCTCATTTTTGCGCGCAGAAATATGTAGGTTATTGTGTTTGTTTAGGAAGTAAGCCTATTGAAAATGATTTCAGTAATGCAATATGCGACTGTGATGTGGGGTTGTCTTACCTATCTTAATTAAATGCACTGACTGTAAGACTAAGTCGATCAGGATAAAAGAGCGCATTCTAAATTACCTAAATATAGATTGATTAAGCTGGAGGATGAGGACTGAGACCCCAGTCGGATGGTCTGCTCAGCATCAGCCTACAGCTGAGCACTGTGCACATAAACTCAGCAAATAAAGAAATGTCCCATTTTCAGGACCCTGTCTTTTAAAGATAATTCGTAAAATCCAAATAACTTCACAGATCTTCATTGTAAAGGGTTTAAACACTGTTTCCCATGCTTGTTCAATGAACCATAAACAATTAATGAACATGCACCTGTGGAACGGTCGTAAAGACACTAATAGCTTACAGACAGTAGGCAATTAAGGTCACAGTTATGAAAACTTAGGACACTAAAGAGGCATTTCTACTGACTCTGAAAAACACCAAAAGAAAGATGCCCAGGGTCCCTGCCCATCTGCGTGAGCGTGACTTAGGCATGCTGCAAGGAGGCATGAGGACTGCAGATGTGGCCAGGGCAATAAATTGCAGTGTCTGTACTGTGAGACGCCTAGGACAGCGCTACAGGGAGACAGGACGAACAGCTGATTGTCCTTGCAGTGGCAGACCACGTGTAACAACACCTGCACAGGATCGGTACATCTGAACACCGCACCTGCGGGACAGGTACAGGATGGCAACAACAACTGCCCGAGTTACACCAGGAACGCACAATCCCTCCATCAGTGCTCAGACTGTCCGCAATAGGCTGAGAGAGGCTGGACTGAGGGCTGATTTTTAGTGAGCAAAACTATATTAGGCCTAGCCTACACAGTTGTGTTTTTTTAATGAAATGCTCTACACATGAACAGGTACTGCCTGTTCCTGTGGACTGTTGATCCTGGTCCATCTTGTCCTGAACTTGACTCTAGAACTTGACTCCCATTCCTGCCAGAATCCTACGGGAGTCCAGTTCCTGTTAACCTCTAGCTTGCGCTAACACCAGTTAGCAACTTTTTTCCAGCTGCATGCAGAGACATAATAATGATATCCATGAGTTCATTTGACTCTGACTAAGTAGAAAATGGGCTAATTACCAAAATCTTACACTATCCCTTTAAGGTCTTAATGAGTCACATTCCTGCATCTACACCTCGGACCCCTGTAATAAAGAACATGATACTGTACTGTAAATGCTGCAAAAGTTCTGGATGCAAATGGAGTTCACAAAAACACATACTGTATGCCTTCACAGAAAGAGGAAACACTCACCACTTTCTCCTCCTGTTGTCAGCATCCAGGTGGCATATGAGAGAGAAATCAACAGAGATGGAGGGAAATAGGGAAAGAGAGAAAAGGGGAGATGAGGACACATCTAGGAAAATTCTAAAACCTGCTTGAGAACACACACTTTATGGTGACAGAGGTGATTTTATCCAAATCAAAATGAGGTTATCCACAAACTTCCTTAACAGTAGCACAAGCCTGATTGATTATGAGTTGAGGTGGTGGAGGTGGGGGGGGGGGGGGGGGGGGGGACTCAACAGGTAGGTAATCCCTGTTTAAAAGCCCCCCACAATTATCTCCCCTATCTCACACACAGTGGCCTCTCCACAATGTGCTAATTAGGGCTACCTAATTAGAATGCATGATGTGTGTGTGTGTGGTTAAATTCAATTAAATATCACACTGTGGGTGGCCGGGTGGGCTTCCTGCAAGGATCCCCCACAACTCCACTGTGTCTCTAGCCCCGGGTCCGATCCCCGGGGGGAACACAGAGGTCCCCCTGCACCCAGTCCCTGTCTAATTCCAAATTAACCTTTACCAGCCTCTACCGGGGTAACACACTGCTGCAGCCAACCCTAACACTTAGACTACACATTGTCAGTGAAAGTGGAGTAAACAGGGGGCATGTGTCTGTGCGTGCATGTGTGCGTGCGTGTGTGCGTGCGTGTGTGTGTGTGTATACATTGCATTACATTGTTGGAGCGCAGGGACACCCTCCCCCCGCAGCGGGCACAGAACTTGATCTGGCAGTAGGAGCAGAGGTTGCCACAGCCATCAGCGAATTTGGTCTTGTGGCAGATGCCACAGGTGGGCGCGTCGTCCCGATGCTGGCCCGTGGTGGTCTGCCGACGCGTCTCCTCCCCCACCCGCCGCACCGTCTCCCTGTAGCTGGACAACTGCTGCTGGATACCTCTGAGAGAACAGGAGGGGAGGAAAGGTGCAAAGGTAGCTAACGTTACATATTTTAAGACCTTGCCAAAGCATTTGAAGCATTAACTTTGCCACATGAATGAATTCTCCCAGCATGAATTGTCTTCACACATCTTCACATAATCAGATGAAAACCTGATTGCCAAAATGTATTCCAAATAGATTCTGAGGTTTCATAATTATACGTTTGTTAATGGGACAATAAGGCAGTTTTTTACATTTCCTGAAAAGTTCCCGTTTTGGAGAATCCGACAGTGACCATATGATACAGTATGTAGATATTGCATGGCAAATAATAAAGACATTATACAGACAACAGACGTTTAAAAAAGTATATGAATCTGTCAGCGCAGTGCACACAGAGCTCCCTGTTTGATTTCCTTCTAACATTCTGTCTCTCTCGCAACTGCACCAACCTGACACTGCTGAACCAGGCCAAAATAGGAGACAGGATAAAACACGTTATACTATAGATGCATTTATATGGTATCTTGTAAACAGCCGTTGGCTATTAGGAATGCTTATAGTATGTTTAGTAATACATATTACCACCTATGTATGTTCTATGAATGCATCTGTATGTCATTTATAAATGCTGTTAATATGAGCTATTTTCAAATGCTTATAGCCAAGGTACATTTGTTGTAACGTGATAATAGGCAGTATACAGTTGTAGATACAATACATCCATAATCAATTATAAACACATTTAGTCAGAAACAAATACAGAGCAGATAGTAGCTTCCAAAATACTGTAACATTCAAATACTATAGGTAGAGTTAGATGTATTATCTTTACTTACAGACAGGGTGTCATTGGTGTAGCCTCCTCCCCCATAAAACCAGCCTTAAAAACTGCACTTCCCAAGAGGACAGGAGGTCACAAACAACTGACTGCATCAAACATCCAAAAGGCCTTAGGCTAAATATCCACATTGTTCACTGTACTACTGGTGTCACAAAACAAACTATTCCCCTATCATACCTTCAAACACATCCTCCTCCCTGGACTATCCCACCAACAGTGACATCCCTGTATTCCTGTGTCTTATCCCTGTAAATACACACGCTTCAACACACACACTTCAACACACACTCACTCACACCGGCACTCGCACTTACACACACGCACACGCACTCGCACTTACACACAAAAATACAAAACCACTTCCCATCCCATGCCGTCTTCCTCGCAGCGCCCCGGGCCTAATCTCTGGTATCTATTGGCCCTAAAGGTCAGACAGGGGTCACCTGCTGCTTCTGTCTCCTCAGGGTTCATATCCTCAGCTCCATGACTCTCACGTAATCACACTGTCACAAGCCCCGTTTCCAATGCTTAGGCCCGGTTTGAATAATTTAGAAATGTATCCTTCCTTACCTCTGAGGTAACCACCGCTTAAACGCAGTTGAATAGGTGAGAGTATGGATTCATAACATTCCTTTCACCAATCAATTACGGGAAGGAGATGAGCGAAGGAAGCTATCTCCAACTATTGGACTCAAGCCGACTCAACTACTCTGACGAACTCTCTCGCTCAGACGGGTACACTTTAAACTTAAATCTCCATTAGATTGCGCAACACTGTTGAATGTTTTTGAGCGATAAATGAAAAACATCTTTAAGAGTGAACAGAGATGAAGAGAGAGAAATAGAGCGAGAACTATGTATTTATGAGGAGATCTGAGAGAGCGCTCATCTTTCAAGAGTCAGGAGAGACTGTCTGACAGGAGCTCATTAAGAAAAGCTAGAAAACACAGATGCATAAATGCGAAACAAGGTTAAACCAAAGTGAGCCCAAGCTTTACTTCCACCAGAACAAACACACACAATTGAACGCAAAGACACACATGCACACAACGCACACAGAGAAACACACACACACACATTTCCCTTTGCGTCACACCATTCAGAACTTTCTCTCTTTTAGGAAATAAAAATAACCCCTTTGTGAAATGCAAATTAGTCCAAGTGTGTTTTTAAACAAATCGGGCCAACAATTGAATCTGGGGAAACAACATTAGCATAAAGCATCGCATATAATAATTAAGCCATGCAACACAAGAGAGCTTGCTGAGACTCTAGGACTACTGTAGCTACAACAAAGCGTACTGTACATCACTGTATGCACACCTGTAAATACACACAGCGAATAGGCATACTGAGAATGGAGATTTCAGATGGGCTTACTTCGGGGGATATGATCATGTAGGTGGCAAGATCTACCTCGCTGCCTCGAGAATGAATGAAAGTGAATGGTGTGGCTGTTCACACAGTCCTGTGCAGTGGAGCTCGATCATTTCCCCAGACCTCTCCAACCGAGGGGGAGGGAGTCAAAGAAGGCCTTTAGAAGGTGTGACATGATGTGACAGACGTGAAAAGCCAGTAGTATCTCAGCCACCGAACAAGGACAAACGTCCTGCGGACACACACACACGCTGTCCCCCATTCCATCAAGCCCTGGCAGGATGGCCCTGGTCCCTATAGACAGCGCTGGTTGTAAATCCTCCAACACACACATGAAAGCATGCACATACAGGACGCACTCCCACGATGTCCCAGAGGATCAATGGGTCTGTGTGATTTGTCTCTAACATGTGGGACACACGTATGATCGAGCTGTGAAACATCCCATCACACACGTGGAGATGCAGGGGACGGGACCTACATTCTGAAGTTGCATTTTTTAGTGGACATTGGAATGTGATAGAAAACAGAGACAAGGGTGTGCTTTAGGACCATGAGGACGCCTCCGAGCGGTCGGGTAGGCTGTTTGGAGTGTTTGGGGTCTTTATCCGAATAATAGTGTTTATCCGAATAATTTATTTTTTTAAAGTTATGTCCCCCCCACTTCTAAAACAAAAGTTGTGCCCCTATGTTGATAGCTATAAGATATATGGTGAACAGTCCTAGTACCAAGCCAATCAAAGGGCAATGTAAAGCTACTGTTTATACCTGTCAAATTCCTTCTGATCTACACGAAGTGCCTAGGTGCAAGAGGCTAGATGCTGTTTCAGGATTGGGGGGTGAACATCACTCTAAAAATTCCTTCACACTCGACGGGAGAGTGGGCATAGATGAGCATGTCCTAGCACCATTGCAATGGACTTTGGGTAATGTAATCTCATGTTATCGGCTGAGCGAGGTCTCCGATTATAAGTCTCTCTGAGGGGAACTGGGAGCATATTTAGTGCTGAATAAAAAATAGAGCCCTAGCCCCTACTCCCTAGCCCCTACTCCCTAGCCCCTCCTTATAACCACTCGAAATAATAATATAGGCATTCATCAGATGCTTTTATTCAATGCAACTTTGAGTTCATATGTGACCGGTGGCCACTAAAGTGCCTTCTATCCCACTGTATCGCCAGCCAAGTGCGTCTAGCAGGCTAATTAAGGGTGTGGTTGTGCCAGCTTATTTAAGCAGAGCGCTTCCTTCTGCCGGGAGATTATTTTATCATTTGGAAGGTAGGCATGCCTTTGGAGTATGAGAGCAGTGACAGTGACAGCCCAAATCCAGAGAGTCTTATTCTAATATTCTGAAAGTATTGTGTGTATAACAGCACCAGTATTGTGTGTATAACAGCGCCAGTAAACGTTACACTGAGTTCCTCTCTCCTTTTCCTTGGACACGCCCAGCGGGTGAGACAGAGGGATAGAAGTGGCCACTGGTCACATATTTTTTTTGCCTTTACCTCCCTTATCTCACCTCATTTGCTCACATCGTATATAGACTTGTTTCTACTGTACTATTGACTGTGTGTTTGTTTTACTCCATGTGTAACTCTGTGTTGTTGTATCTGTAGAACTGCTTTGCTTTATCTTGGCCAGGCCGCAATTGTAAATGACAACTTGTTCTCAACTTGCCTACCTGGTTAAATAAAGGTGAAATAAAATGAATAAATAAAATACTGGCTAGGGAGTCGGAGCTTCATTTTGCACGCCACCGGTTACACACCTGTCCAATATACACTGAATGGTCCATGACATAGACTGACCAAGCGAATCCAGGTGAAAGCTATGGGCCCTTATTGATGTAAATCCACTTCTGTCACTGTAGATGAAGGGGATGAAATAGGTTAAAGAATGATTTTTAAGCCATGAGACATGGATTGCTTATGTGTGCCATTCATAGGGTGAATGGCCAAGACAAAATATTTAAGTGCCTTTGTACATGGTATGGTAGTGCGTGCCAGGCAGACCGGTTTGAGTGTGTCAAGAACTGCAACGCTGCTGGGCTTTTCACGCTCAACAGTTTCCAGTGTGTATCAAGAATGGTCCACTACCCAAAGGACATCCAGTCAACTTGACACAACTGTGGGAAGAAATGGAATCCACATTGGCCAGCATTTGTACACTCAGTGTATGTACCCCATGCAGGAATCCGACCCACAACCCTACCAGCCCACTGATCCATGAGACTTACCAATACTCTATATCTGTACTAATAAACTCAGTCCCATGCCTCCTAATCGAGCTTCAGTGACTAAGGGTTCTGTTCCTGACTCACCCTCTCCTCTCAAATCGATATTCAAAAGGCAAGCGGGCATGAATCAAAAAACAATGAGGGAGTGTCAAATAAGAGCGAGAGAAAATCACTTCGCAGCCATTTAGAAATTAAGCTCTCTCTCTCTCCCTCTCCCTCTCCCTTTCTCCAAACAGGGGGAGTCATCCACCTGATTGATTTCTGTAAATTCACAATCCTATTATAGATGAGCTTGAAAAAAAAAAAGATTCCTCCTTTTGCTATTTGCAAAATTGGAAAGCAGTAAAGGGTGCCAGCTTTGTGGCTGGCCCCTGTAGGCGTAGAATAAAGGACAGAGAGGAGTGTGTGTGTGTGTGTGTGTATGTGTGTGTGTGTGTGTGTGTGTGTGTGTGTGTGTGTGTGTGTGTGTGTGTGTGTGTGTGTGTGTGTGTGTGTGTGTGTGTGTGCGTGCGTTTAGGTGGGGGGTTAAAAATAATGACAACTGCCTTTACATCATACTGACAAAAATAAAAATGTAGCCCATACTCAGTCACTCTCCTCTGTTCCTATGCTAGGAGGGTTGGTCTGTGCCCGCTGTGGTGAGGTGCAGTGGTCTGTGCCCTCTCTGGGTGGCACCTCACCACCATATGGCATCAACGGCATACAATATGCCACAGTCTGTCTTTCTGTCTTTCCCTCTCACTCACTCTTTCATTTTTTCTCTCTCTGGCAGGGTCTGCACTTCTACCCTCCCTCCCTTGCTTCCGCCGGAACTGTTGCCATGCTGAGTGGCCCGCATGGTTTCACCTTCCCCCTCTCCCACCATCTATCCCTTTCTTTCAGTCTCTCACTCATCCCGCCTCAACCTCTCCCTCCTCCCCTCTCTTAATTCCTCTCCTCTGGTGTGCATATTCCTCAACCATAGTTAGATTTTTTCCCTTCCTCCATCTCGCTCTTCTCTCCCTACTCTCTCTACTCTCTATTTAGCTCAGCGGCTCTCTGACACATTTCTCTCTATGACACACATGCTCTTTCCTCTCTTCATCTCTGCCTCCCTATTCCCTCAACCTATGCCTTGTTGGTCTGTTTGGTGATTATGTAGGTTCACCAACCTCAGGACACATGCACTATATTGATTATTGGCTATGCAACACAAACTCTCCTTGGGTACATGGAGTAAAATTAATCTCCACTCTTTAGGAGCGTTCACGTGTCTTAGACCGGTCTGGAGGGCCTATCCTCATTACTGAGTGGGACTTCAAGAAGCCTACAGCTCGTAGACAATAACAATTCCCAGCAGAGAGAGAGAGAGAGAGAGCGATGGAGGGAGAGACGAGAGAAAGAGACGAGATAGAGAGAGGGGGGGTTTGAGAGAGACAGAGGAAGATTCAGTCCACTTGAGAAGACACTCCACTCTGTCAATAACACACCTCATTACTTACACACTGTCACAAGCTTAAAGAGCACTAAAGTCACACACACATACACGCGGGCAGGCCGACGCGCGCGCACACAGTAATTAGCCAGATACCTGAGGTTGTCTATTTTTACACCACATTTTAGGCTTTATAAAACTGATAAAAGACAGGCAGTGTGGAGGAGATAAAGAGGAAGAGATAGAGGAAGAGATTGAGCGATGGAAATAGAAGATGGGGAAGACAGATGGAGAGAGCACCAGAGCCAACTGCAGAGCTAAGTGGGTAGTGTGCTCCCCAGACACAACTGGGCTATTCCATGCTAACGGAATTACGCTTGGACTTTTTCACTTTAAAATGTATGCCAAACAAAACCATTGATTTCATAGTTTAACAAACCACACAACTCTATGCACAAGGACTACTTTGAACAATTTACAAAGAACATTTGACAAAAATACATTTACTGGAAGAACTGTGTAGATGCAAAGTTTGGCGGTAAAATCTCCCTCAGTTTTTATGTAATCACATTTTCAAAAACTCTGTTAATTAAATATCTACTTGAATTAAGATTCAAATATGTCTGCAGAAAGAATGGCGTTGTCAGCTATGACACCTTGAGTTTGAAAAAAATACATGTTTATTTTTGAACTACAGTAGGCGAAGTGGATTTGACTGGGTAATGGAATTCCGGTAACTTAATGACATCATGGGTACCTGATCTGTACTTTACAGAAATGCACAATTAGTGATATGAATATCATTCTCTTCCTGGTGATGTTTCCTGAATAGGTACACAACGGTAGAACAATTTAACGCCCTTATTTGCATGTGGGTATTATTCTACACACGGGCTGTTATTGTAATGAGCTAACCTTTGGTTGGTCTGGACCAGACCAAATCTGAAACAATCATAGACGACCATGTTTCACGAGTTTGGACATCGCGGTACAGCACAGTAGAGCAGAGTAGAGTTTAGTACAGTACAGTAAAGCACATCACAGTAGAGTTCAGTACATTATACTGTACTGTACTCTAGTGCGCTCTAATGCAGGGGTTCTCAAAGTGGGGTCCGGGTCTGTGGTACTGCAGGGGGTCCATGACCAGATCTCAAAACAAGATTTTAAAAAATTGAATTATTCAATGAATTTTAGAACAAGATGAAATGACTTTTGGCCAAGGGATCAGTGAAATAAGTTTAGAGGGTGTAACACAACACAATGTAATATTAGGAATCTACAATTGAACCCTGTGCAACATGGGCCTGGGAGGCTCACGAATAATGGTATCCACAGTACTCCACCAATTATACATTTTTTTCAACTCAATACCCTCCCAAAGAATCTCTCTTCCTCATGGTAAAATGTGTAGAATTGCATGAAATTAGGTGCTAAGAGATGGGCCTTTAAAATGTTCCTTTTCAGGGCCCAAGACTTGGTTCGAAGTCATAGTTTATTTTTTATTATTTTTTACCTCAATCGAGTTGTGTTCTGATTATGAGGGGGTGATGTATTTAATACCACAAAAGGGGCCCCAAAAACTCCCTAGTCTTTGCCGATGACACGCATACCCATAACAAGATGATGCCACCACCATGCTAGAAAATATGAAGAGTGGTGTGTTATGTTGGATTGTTCCCCAAACATAATGCTTTGTTTTCAGGACATAAAGTTAATTTATTTACCACTTTTTTTGCACTTTTACTTAAAGTGTCTTATTGCAAATTGGATGCATGATGTGGAATATGTGTATTCTGTAAAGGCTTTCTTCTTTTTACTCTGTCAATTAGGTTAGTATTGTGGAGTAACTACAATGTTGTTGATCCATCCTCAGTTAACTCTTATCACAGCCATTAAAATCTAACTGTTTTAAAATCACCATTGGCCTCACCTGAGCGGTTTTCTTCCTCTCCGGCAACTGAGTTAGGAAGGATGCCTGTATCTTTGTAGTGACTGGTGTATTGATACACCATCCAAAGTGTAATTGATAACTTCACCATGCTCAAAGGGATAGTCAATGTTTGCTTTATTTAAATATTTACCCATCTACCAATAGGCACTCTTCTTTGTGAGGCATTGCAAAACCTCCCTGATCTTTGTGGTCAAATTTGTGTTTGAAATTCACTGTTCGTCTGAGGGACTAGATAAGTGTATATGTGGAGTACAGAGATGAGGTAGTTATTCAAAAATCATGTTAAAACCTCTATTGGATTGGTGGTTCCCCCTCGGGACAGTTGAGCTAACGTAGGCTAGTGTGCAAAGTTTTAGATGATCCAGTGAACCATTCCATTTCTGTTCAAAATGTTGTATCAAGACTGCCCAAATGTGCCTAATTGGTTTATTATTAACTTTTCATGTTCAAAATTGTGCACTCTCCTCAAACAATAGCATGGTATCCTTTCACTGCAATAGCTACTGTAAATTGGACAGTGCAGTTAGATTAACAAGAATTTAAGCTTTCTGCCAATATCAGACATTGTCTATGTCCTGGGAGATTTTCTTGTTACTTACAACCTCATGCTAATCACATTAGCCTACGTTAGCTCAACAGTCCTGAGGATGGGACACCGATCCCGAAAAAGTTTTAAGACTTTTTCTGGTCGATATTGTCTAAGACCCCTCCTTTTTACACTACATTTTAGCGTCACAGATGTTCAGGATGGAAAACAGTTGAAAAATGTATATCTGCCTTCATTTAGAAAATATATAGACCATTTGACACCCAATTTAACATGCTCCTCTGAGCTTCACATGTTGTTGCTCATGGGTCCTTTCACATGGAAATGCCCAGCTTCATATGGCTTGGCAAAGTCGTACAGAGCTCTCCCTTCGGCAGGGTGGGAAGTGCACCGTCTACAATCACACATACCATCACACACAAACACACTTCTGTGTGAAGCTCCATCTTCAGTAGGGTGGGCAACGCCTACACACACACACATGCACGTACATGCACATACATGTACACGCACACACACACACACACACACTCACACCGAGCTGAACCACACAAGGAACAATATCCTGTAACTGCAGAGAAATACAGGACATAAGCCATGCTAGGTTGTGTTGAGTTAGCTGTGTACTAACTGTGCTTCTCTTGTGTTTGTACAGTATCCATGCTTTCTCCTGTGAAGACACACAGAAGTAAGCAGTCAGGAACTCCATGCATATTCTACACGTGATTAAAAGCAGTCTCTTGACACTGGAGCCATGGCAATGGCCCAGAAACACTGCAGTCCACTCCTGAGCTTTGGGATTGGCCGGTAGTCACTTCCTGTGCTCTGTGATTGGCTAGTATCCTCCCAGGCGTATCTCTGCTCCAAAGAGTATAACAGTGAAAGAAGCTGGGCCTTATATATGGTACCAGCCAAAAGTTTGGACACACCTACTCATAAAAGGGATTTTCTTTATTTGTACTATTTTCTACATTGTAGAATAATAGTGAAGACATCAAAACTATGAAATAACACACATGGAATCACGTAGTAAACAAAAAAGTGTTAAACAAATCAAAATATACTTTAGATTTTAGATTCGTCAAAGTAGCCAATCTTTGCATTGATGACAGCTTTGCACACTCTTGCTATTCTCTCAACCAGCTTCATGAGGAATGCTTTTCCAATGGTCGTGAAGGGGTTTCCACATAATCTGAGTCGTTGTTGGTTGCTTTTCCTTCACACTGCAGTCCAACTTATTCCAAACCATCTCAATTGCGTTGAGGTCGGGTGATTGTGGAGGCTTGGTCATCTGATGCAGATAGCCCTTACACAGCCTGGAGGTGTGTTGGGTCATTGTCCTGTTGAAAAACAAATGATAGTCCCACCAAGCGCAAACCAGATGGGATGGCATATCGCTGCAGAATGTGGTAGTGATGCTGGTCAAGTGTTCCTAGAATTCTAAATAAATTACTGACAGTGTCACCAGCAAAGCACCCCACACCCCACTCCTCCATGCTTCACAGTGGGAACCACACATGCGGAGATCATCCGTTCATCTACTCTGTGTCTCACAAAGACACGGTGGTTGTTGGAACCAAAAATGTCAAATTTGGGCTCATCAGACTACAGGACAGATTTCCACTGGTTTAATATCCACTCCTCGTGTTTCTTGGCCCAAGCAAGTCTCTTCTTATTATTGTGTCCTTTAGTAGTGGTTACTACATGATTCCATATGTGTCATTTAATATTTTTGATTGCTTCACTATTATTCTACAATTTAGAAAATAGTCAAAAAGAAAGAAAGAAAAACGTTTAAATTGAATAGGTGTGTCCAAATGTTTGACTGGTACTGTATGTGCATCGTTACAGAATGTTACAAACATACATTCCTGTCATATAGAGATAAGAGTAAGCTCTATATGGTAAATATAAAGTTACAGAAACTGTGACTTATGCTAGCTAATGTTTGACTTGAGTTTTAGGTGATGCTAATGCTAAGAGGTTATCTTACATAGCCTGTGTTGCTCAGTGGGCAGGAGCAGGGACGAAACCAGGGTCTGAGTTTTAGTGAAGCCCGGACGGATGGATTGCATTTCTATCCAATTTAATCAGTCTAATATACTTTTTGGAGAACAGCAATAGCAATCAAAAATGACCCTAACCATTATCACATTGGTTGCTGTAATTTCATTTACCTCAGTCGATCTACAAACACATAACCTATAAACTATACAATTAGCCGCTACACATGAACTCACATTAACTTAGTACAGCGATTCAAAATTATCATTTCATACGTACAGAGGGATCTTTTAGCAGAAAAGTATTTATTACCAAAAAGTAAACAAATCATTTTGCTTTACAGAAGAAAAAAAATAGTTGCAATTTTACAGCTAATTTCCTGCAATTTGACACATTTTGCTGACATATGCCATGTTAATATGATATACAGTGCCATGCAAAAGTATTCATCCCCCTTGGCGTTTTTCATATTTTGTTTCATTACAACCTGTAATTTAAATGGATTTTTATTTGAATTTCATGTAATGGACATACACAAAATAGTCCAAATTGGTGAAGTGAAATGAAAAAAAATGACTTGTTTCAATAAAAAATAAAAAATGTAAAACAGAAAAGTGGGGCGTGCATATGTATTCACCCCCTTTACTATGAAGCCCCTAAATAAGACCTGGTGCAACCAATTACCTTCAGAAGTCACATAATTAGTTAAATTAAGCCCACATGTGTGCAATCTAAGTGTCACATGATCTGTCACATGATCTCCATATATGTACACCTGTTCTGAAAGGCCCCAGAGTCTGCAAGACCACTAAGCAAGCGACACCATGAAGACCAAGGAGCTCTCCAAAAAGGTCAGCGACAAAGTTGTGGAGAAGTACAGATCAGGGTTGGATTATAAAAAATATCAGAAACTTTGAACATCCCACGAGCACCATTTAATCCATTATTTAAAAAATTGAAAGAACATGGCACCACAACAAACCTGCCAAGAGAGGGCCGCCCACCAAAACTCACAGACCAGGCAAGGAGGGCATTAATCAGAGAGGCAACAAAGGTAACCCTGAAAGAGCTGCAAAACTACACAGTGGAGATTGAAGTATCTGTCCGTAGGACAACTTTAAGCCGTATACTCCACAAAGCTGGGCTTTACGGAAGAGTGGCCAGAAAAAAAGCCATTGCTTAATGAAAACAATAAGCAAACAAGTTTGGTGTTCACCAAAAGGCAGGTGGGAGACTACCCAAACATAATGGAAGAAGGTACTCTGGTCAGATGAGACTAAAATGTAGCTTTTTGGCCATCAGGGAAAACGCTATGTCTGGCGCAAACTCAACACCTTTCATCACCCCGAGAATACCATCCCTACAGTGAAGCATGGTGGTGGCAGCATCATGCTGTGGGGATGTCTTTCATTGGCAGGGACTGGGAAACTAGTCAGATTTGAAGGAATGATGGATGGCGCTAAATACAGGGAAATTCTTGAGGGAAACATTTCAGTCTTCCAGAGATTTGAGACTGGGATGGAGGTTCACCTGACAATGAACCTAAGCATACTGCTAAAGCAACACTTGAGTGGTTTAAGGGGAAACATTTAAATGTCTTAGAATGGCCTAGTCAAAGCCCAGACCTCAATCCAAAGATTGCTGTACACCAGCGGAACTCACCCAACTTGAAGGAGCTGGAGCAGTTTTGCCTTGTAAAAATCACAGTGGCTACATGTGCCAGGCTTATAGAGACATACCCCAAGAGACTTGCAGCTGTAATTGACTTTGCAGGTTGAATAGTTATGCACGCTTAAGTTCTGTTTTTTAGTCTTATTTCTTGTTTTTTTCACCCCCCAAAAAATATTTTGCATCTTCAAAGTGGTAGGCATGTTGTGTAAATCAAATGACACAAACCCCATAAAATCCATTTTAATTCCAGGTTGTAAGGCAACAAAATAGGAAAAATGCCAAGGGGGTGAATACTTTCACAAGCAACTGTATGAGTGAGAATGAAGGTCAGGGCCCCTGGACATGTTCCCTGCGTGCCGGGGTGGTAAATCAGCCATGATTACTACAAGTTTAGATAGCTGGCTAGACTAACTAGACTAATTTACCAATCCAAAAAGTTTTAACTGACATGTCAGTGAGTGAAATATAACAAGAGGAAAAATGCTAAGTGTCAAAATTGCACCTTGTGTATTCTACTATTCATACTCTCAACAGTAAGTTGAGACCCGACAGAGTTCCTAAATTATTATGTTTTTTCACATTCTCAATAAATACATGGCTGTTGAGGGCTCTTCCTTAACGTACAGAGAGTTATGAAAGCTTTTCTCTATATTTGTTTATCTTTCTCTCTATCAACAGGAATAGTAGGTCTTCCATTCATGCATTCTGAATTCACTTCACTTGCCCTTTACAAAGATCTGCTTTGCATTTCTTGAGCTCCCCAAATTCATATGACAGATCAACATCTGTGCTCATCTAGGATCATATATAGAAAAACAGATAGTGCATGTACAAAACAGCCTGCATGTCAAGTGATACCAAATTCCTTATAGTTCACTGCTTTTCATCAAAGTAAAGTGCTTATCATTATCTGAATCCCGTGCTGACATTCCGTATGTGTCAGAATACTGACCGGAATTCGTGGTATAATGTCACAATGGGCCGCATTCCCGGGATTCCTCTGGGAAGCAGGTGTGATTTACCCCTTCATCCCACCACTCTCTGATTCAACCTCTCACACACGCATGCATTATTGCACAAAACACACAAGTGAACGCAAAAAAAACACTCATATGGACAACCACACACACACACACACACTGCAAATGTGCACGACTGTGCAGACATAATTACTTACAGTACGTACACACATAACATGTGTTCAATGTGCTACAGAGACAATCTCTATTACAGACATAAGTGTAAAGTAGTGTCCACACCTCCCACCACCTAAAACACTGAAACATACTGACAAACACTTACCCATTCTCAAATAAGTCCTCAAACTTGCCTCAGTCAAAGGGAACTTAGATGCTGGACGTATAGTTGGCATACCGGTACTTCGATATGACATACTTATCACTCTGGATGGATACTGGCTGTTTTTCTCATCAGAGCCAGAGTGATAGGAAGTTGCTGGGCTCAGATTACCCAACCGCAATTTCTAACTTTCTAACCTCTAGGAGGATACAGAATATCTGACCCTGGACCAGCTGTTAGGGGCATCAGGCTTAACCACTTATCCACAGCACAAACCCATGTCAAAGACTAAAGGATGGCTCAATAGTACTTAAGCGTTAATTGACAAGTGATGTCCATCTTCTCACTGGGTTGTGGAATGTTGTCCATTAGCTTGGGGAGCTAACACAAATCTTCAGGTCTCAGGGTAGGTTACGCATTACGCGCGCCCCAAACCACATCCGTTACACTTCACCCCCCTTCGACCACAATGTCCTCAGAGACCCATCCCGGGTTTAGGAAGCAATGTGACCGACTGGGCTCAAACCCAGGCTTTCTGACCACCCCAAGACTGTGTTACAGTAACCAGCTGACCATTAAAAAGAAATAGTAAGCAAAATATGGTTGTATAGTGGTTTTTACCTGACATCATTTTGCTGAGGAGGCTTCTTTTGGCCTACCAGGTTCACAGTTCTTGCTTGGATGGGCTTCTCCTCCCTGGAACACACAAAGGGGACAATGTGATTGGAATGTTGTCAGAAAACGTTGTCAAATGTTATACGTCGGTGTGGTTTGAGGGTTCTTTAGAAGGTGTATGCATGACTCTCTATCTAGACATTGGTCGGATTCCTCTGCTCAGACGTTGCTGACACCTGCTAGATCTTACAATGCCTGAATAGGTATTTTACATATCAGCTAACCATATCATTTGTTATGGCAATCTGGTGCCCAAATGCACAATCGATGAAATGGCACCCAACCATTGGTTGATACATGCAACATCTGAGCACGGGAAGGCGATTAAACATTGGATGGGTGAAATTACCACATTCACAGTGTCATCACTAGTTACCACAGCCACAAAGTAATAAACCCCACCTATTTGTACAATTTATCTTATTAGATGCGATTTTAAACTTAACCCTAACCTTAACCACACTGCTAACCTTATGCCTAAGCCTAACCTTAAATTAAGACCAAAAAGCACATTTTTGTTTTCATGAACTGATATGAAATAGCCAATTTTTACTTTGTGACTGTGCTATCTAGTGAAAACCCTTTCATAGCCATAAATCAAATCCACTACTTCCTGTTCTCCATCAACAATTAACCAACACCTGACCAATCAGAATAGAGAAAATAAGTTGCTATGTAGAACATCAATTACAATAACAAAGAACACTGATTTATGATATTTTAGAACTACACAACAATGACTTAAAAAATTATATTTCTGATAAAATAATTATACACTGGAATGTTTTCACTTTTACCTCAAAATATCTACTGTTTTCTTTTTTCCCCTCAGTAATCTGACACATCAATGGGTTGGTCCTCTGGTTATCTTGATCACAGATAAAACCGTTTGAGAACCCCACAACATGGAGGCGTTCTGTCTAAAACTGAAAGGGGTGACAGATCTGTTTTAACACACTGTGTTTGAGCTGTCATTAGATGGGTGTTATGAAAAAAAATTGGGTTCGATTGCAAATGTGTCTGACTGTCCAGTATTTCAGCTGTTCAAACCACCATTCTTCAATTACACCGATTGGGTGAAAAAGTTGCTGTATAAGCAAAACCTAATTATTAGGAAACAGTACCAGAGGAGCACACTGAAATCTTACAACCATCAGATACTTTTTTTCTGACTGTGACCTATGCATGAAAATATCTGCACATACAGTACACACACCCACACATATGCAAGGGCAGATAGTATGAATACAAATGCAGTGTGTAAATATTGATATGGCAGATTGGATTAAATCCCAGTGTGTGTGTGTGTGTGTGTGTGTGTGTGTGATCAGTACCAGTTTGGACACACCTACCCATTCAAGGGTTTTCCTCTATTTTGACTATTTTCTACATTGTAGAATAATAGTGAAGACATCAAAACTATGAAATAACACATATAAAATCATGTAGTAACCAAAAAAGTGTTTTAAACGAATCAAAATGTATTTTATATTTGAGATTCTTCAAAGGAGCCACCCTTTGCCTTGATGACAGCTTTGCACACACTTGGCATTCTCTCAACCAGCTTCATGAGGTAGTCACCTGGAGTGCATTTTCATTAACAGGTTTGCCTTGTTAAAAGTTCATTTGTGAAATGTCTTTCCTTCTTAATGCGTTTGAGCCAATCAGATGTTTTGTGACAAGGTAGGGGTGGTATACAGAAGATAGCCCTATTTGGTAAAAGACCAAGTCCATATTATGGCATGAACAGCTCAAACAAGTAAAGAGAAACGACAGTACATCACTACTTGAAGACATGAAGGTAAGTCAATACTGAAAATTTGAAAAACCATCAAGCACTATGATGAAACTGGCTCTCATGGGGACCACCACAGGAAATAAAGACCCAGAGTTACCTCTGCTGCATAGGATAAGTTAATTAGAGTTAACCGCACCTCAGATTGCAGCCCAAAAAAATGCTTCACAGAGTTCAAGTAACTGACACATCTCAACATCAACTGTTCAGAGGAGAATGCATGAATCAGGCCTTTGTGTTGGAATTGCTGCAAAGAAAGCACTACTAAAGGACACAAAAGAAGAAGAGACTTGCTTGGGCAAAGAAACACGAGGAGTGGAATTCTGTCCTTTGGTCCGATGAGTCCAAATGTAAGATTTTTGCTTCTAACCGCCATGTCTTTGTGAGACGCAGAGCAGGTGAACGGATGATCTCCGCATGTGTGGTTCCCACCGTGAAGCATGGAGGAGGAGGTGTGATGGTGTGGAGTGCTTTGCTGGTGACACTGTCAGTGATTTATTTAGAATTCAAGATATACTTAACCAGCAAGACTACCACAGCATTCTGTAGCGATACGCCATCCCATCTGGTTTGCGCTTAGTGGGACTATCATATGTTTTCAACAGGACAATGACCCAAATCGCACCTCTAGGCTGTATAAGGGCTATCTGACTAAGGAGAGGGATGGAGTGCTGTATCAGATGACCTGACCTCCACAATCACCTGACCTCAACCCAATTGAGATGTTTGGGATGAGTTGGACCACAGAGTGAAGGAATAACAGCCAACAAGTGCTCAACATATGTGGGAACTCCTTCAAGACTGTTCCAGCTGAAACTGGTTGAGCGAATGCCAAGAGTGTGCAAAGCTGTCATCAAGGCAAAGGGTGGTACTTTGAAGAATCTCAAATGTAAAATATGTTTTGATTTGTTTAACACTTTTTTTTGTTACTACATGATTCCATATGTGTTATTTCATCGTGTTGATGTCTTCACTATTATTATACATTGTAGAAAATTTTAAAAAATTAAGAAAAACCCTTGAATGAGTAGGTTTGTCCAAACTTTTGACTGGAACTGTATATGGGGTGTCATAGTGTCTATGTTTCATCAGTGCTTCTCACATTAGTGGGTTTATCGAATAGTTTTACAGCATAGAATGCGCAGATTAGATGACATATCAGTTCAGCCCGCGTCTACTGTAAACTGATGTTGTGATTAGAGTGAATGATGCTATCAGATATAGGTGAGTTCTGTGAGTGGAAGACTTAAAAGGTTATTTTCCTCTCCAGAGTAAGGGCACACAGGCTACTGTAGCAATTAAGATCACACAGCAAACCACATGAGCATGCGAAGCGTGCATGCGCACACACACACACACACACAAATGCTATAGTGTTATAGGGCCAATGCATAGCCTAAAATGAAAATGATGCATGATCACTTATGCATTGGACACTTCCTTCTTTAGATGCAATAAATCGATCTGCAGTTTCAGTACAGGACCATCACTCTGCACAAGGAGCCTAAAATAGAACACAGACGTGAATAGCAGAGGAGTTCTCATAGGAGCCCGGTTATTCGTTCTCTATAAGACTATGCGATAGCAGTGACTTGTTTAACGTCATATCACCTCGCTGCAGTTTGACAGGCAATCAGTGGAGTAATATGCTACTCAGATAAGGTTACGTCTAAGTCACGATGACAAACCTTCGATTTTTTGTCGTGACAAATACAATAGACGTGCTCCTTCCACACCGACGCAAAGTCTGTGTGAAAATACTAAAATAGCACAGGCTGACTGTGCTGATTTTCGACCATCATCAACTATAATCAAACAGCACATAGGACATGGACTAGGCTACATGCATTTACGCTAGCCAGTCTGTAGAGATGGGTTGTTGCAGCCTGATGCGAGAGTGCTGGCGCTGGCCTACATCGCTGTTATACTCAACCCACCGCATCGCCAAAGCAGCGACCTAACATGCAAACAGCTGTTGAGATACGGGACGGAAACACTCCGCTAGAGCAGATATGCACTGATTTTACAAGCAGAAATTAAGAGAATCTCGGTCGAATCACGTTGTGCAATCGCAGCCTGAAGTTAGCCTGTAGCCTGCGGACGCAGTGCTCGAGATACTGGGCTATAGGCTATATATAACCTATATAGCCAGCAATTTGTTCGGATATGACAGAACACATGATTGTATTGCCGGGAAATGGGTGAGGTTGAGAAGAAATTAGTTAGGGCATCAGAAGACACTGGAGTGTGACGCTGCTGCGTGTCTCAGGGACGACACACCCCTCTCTCTCCCCCTTCTCTTTCTCTCCCTCCCTCTCTCACCCTGTTCGTCTCTTGCACCTGTGACAGCGCTGACCCAACACATGCTTACTCAGAAACCTCTTCCTCCCTCTCTCTTTCACACACGCACACACACAGCGTGTTAGGGCATCTTAACTGTGTAGACTAAATTATAGGCTCTAGATGGATGAGAGTGAGGGCGAAAATAGGCTACACTATATTTGCCGAGAGGAGCTGGGGCTATACATGCTGATACACACACACACACACACACACACACACACACACACACACACACACACACGTAAATAGCATTTTTGGTTAAGGTTAGGAAGGCAGATATTTGTATAGGTTTGGTATCTATTGGTAGCCTAGCGGCCGATGAACAGCAGTATGAGCACCATCTCTGCACTACATCTCCCCAACATCTCCTGAGCAGAAATAGCCCCAGTGTCTCTCTTACTTTAACATGGCCTCTTCCTTCTCCTCCTCCTCCTTCTGTCGAGCTAACACGGCCATGATTATCTTCCTCTCTTCCTCAGTCAGATGGCTAAGGTCCGGCTCAGGCATGGACACCGGCGCAACGGGTGGGCGCGGGCCGCCCCGAGGGCCCACCGAGGCGGACATCTTCTCCCACCTTCCTCGGCGGCTCGGATTACGGACAGAAATCCCGCTGGCGGAGCCCACGTATCACGACATGGCCCACGGACGAAGCAACGGCTTGGGCAAGTGATGCAAGGCTCTCATGGTGGCGGGCACCCACGGCTGTAGTGCTTCTTCGATTCCTAGTCGCCTTTCCTCTGCCTCTCTCTCGCTCTTTTCTCTTCTCCCCCCCACCCCCCTCCCGCCCGCCTCTCCCCTCCACTTCCAGTTACCGGGAACCCATCTCTGGTGGAGAATGATACTCGGTCACCTGGGAAGGCTTAGTTTTCTTCACAGCGGAGAGATGTTACTCTGCCGCTGCCCAGGTTGATCCGCTGGCTGGGTGCCTTGTTTTCTAACGCAGCCGCGCTCTGCTGCTGATGCTGCCGCTGTCAGGGAGATGTAGAACAGTCAATGGGACCGCAGCCACTGAAACGAGCACACCTTCTCACGCCGGGAGCGCGCATTGTCATTTGAGAATGGGGGTTCACCGTACAAGGCGCTTGCACAATTTTCTCTCTCACTTCACCAATGTGCTAGTGACGCGCTTCCCATCCTCCCTTCCTCGTGTGCGTGTGTGTCAGTAGTGTTGTTGTATATTGTTAGGGCCCCAGCTCAAAATACTCGCAACACAAATTTAGCATTGGTTGCCTACCCTACACAAAAAATGTGTATGAGCCTATTTCAGGACCATGGACAGGGCATTGGGCGGCCGGCGGCGAGACTCAAAACGAGATAACCAAAAGATGCCCCGTTTTTTTCATAAAACATTATTCCCTCTATCGTAATGAGAATTTGATTTGTATTTTAGTTTACAAATCAACTTAGCCTACATATCATACTATTGCATATTATCGTCAGTGAATTGCGCCCAACAAGAGTCGTAGCCTAACTGTTGGCTGCCTGTTTGAGATACTCACATCAGAAGTCTTTCACTTTCAGTTTAGCTCGACGCTGATGTTTCATAGTTAGGCTACATACACTATTACTAGTGCTAGAGTTTTGTGGAATTACTTTTGCGCCTTTAATATCAAGAAACCTGTTTGAATTCGAGAACAACATTATTATTATTGCAAACAAAGATAATAATGATATTGAAAGCAGCAAAACAATAACCCAAAAGTATTGACAACAAAATAAATCATATTGCATGGAATTCATTTTGAATGTCGAGAGCAAATTAATGTTAAATCAATGCAATTTACAGATGGGCTATGTACAGGTGCAGTGATCTGTGAGTTGCTCTGACAGCTGGTGCTTAAAGTTAGTGAGGTAGATATGAGTCGCCAGCTTCAGTGATTTTTGCAATTCATTCCAGTCATTGGCATCAGAGAACTGGAAGGAAAGGCGGCCAAAAGAGGAATTGGCTTTGGGGGTGACCAGTGAAATATACCTGCTGGAGCGCGTGCTACGGTTGGGTGATGCTATGGTGACCAGTGAGCTGAGATAAGGCGGGGCTATAGCTAGCAAAGACTTATAGATAACCTGGAGCCAGTGGGTTTGGCGATGAATATGAAGCGAGGGCCAGCCAATGAGAGCATACACGTCGCAGTGGTGGGTAGTATATGGGGCTTTGGTGACCAAACGGATGGCACTGTGATAGACTGCATCCAATTTGTTGAGTAGAGTGTTGGAAGCTTTTTTGGAAATGACATCGTCAATGTCAAGGATCGGCAGGACAATCAGTTTTACGAGGGTATGTTTTGCAGCATGAGTGAAGGATGCTTTGTTGCAAAATAGGAAGCCGATTCTAGATTTAATTTTAGATTGGAGATGCTTAATTTGAGTCTGGAAGGAGAGTTTACAGTCTAACCAGACAGCTAGGTATTTGTAGTTGTCCACATATTCTAAGTCAGAACCGTCCAGAGTAGTGATGCTAGACGGGCGGGCAAGTGCGGGCAGCGATCGGTTGAAGAGCATGCATTTAGTTTAACTTGCATTTAAGAGCAGTTGGATGCCACAGAAGGAGAGTTGTATGGCATTGAAGCTCATCTGGAGGTTAGTTAACACAGTGTCCAAAGAAGGGCCAGAATTTTACAGAATGGCATCATGTGTTGGCATATTTTAGCTGTCACAGAATTATGCCATGGCTTGATGTTTTAATTCTGCCATGTGGGCCATATCTTAACTGTCAATCAAACTCTGCAAAAGTTTAAACTAAAACTGAAGTTTGGGCATCCCTACTGAATGGTTACGGTTAGGGTTAAACATAAATGTAGACATTAATTCTGAATTCTTAAGGTTAGGGTTAAGGTTTAGGAAAAGCTACAAAATGATAATAATGAGTGTCTAGCACTGAGATTGAACATGCAAACTTTAGAGACAGCCTTAAATGGTGTAGTTTTTCCACATTTCGCTAGGTCCAAAATGTAATCTGGTACATGCAGAATCGGCACCTCCTGGCGTATTACATAAGTGTATGGGCCGGATTTTCTTATTGTCAGTAAATTTAATTATGCGAGAAATTACAGTGGAAATCTCTTTACGCACAAGTATTGAAATAATAACTATCATATTGAAGTAAACTTTGAGTCGCGATGATACAGTATGTTGTGTGGTCCTCCATGGAAACCCATGGAGGACCACATGAATAGTTATTGTGCTGACGTTGCCAACAGAGGCCGTTTGGAACTCGGTGGTGAGTGTCGCAACCGAGGACAGATTGTATCGTCGAACAATGCTTCCGAGTTTCAGGCACTCTCAGCTACCAAAGTGTGAAAAACCATTGCATAGTCTGCCACACTATGGAAGTCTTGGCGTAGCTGGAGCAGCTTGCGAGCAGCCTCTTTCCCGGACAACGGTTAATCAAACACCTTCCATACTTCTGCCACGAATTCTTCTAGAATGAGGCAGATGGTGGACTGTTGCTCCCACACCGCCCTATCACAGGCGAGTGCCCTCCCGGACATCAGAATTATGATGTACGCTGTCCTCGAGCGGTCCGAGGGGAAAGAAGAAGGCTGCAACTCAAAAATGAGGGAGAACTGGGAGAGAAAAGCCTGGTTCTGGATTCTCCAGCGTAGCGCTCCAGAGGAGGTAAGATGGGTTCTCGGGACACTGTGGTAGTCTGGGAGATTACGGGTGTGACCCACTGCCCAGTGGGGAATCCGCGGAATTGCTCCAGCAAAGAGTCAAACGCCTGGTCATGGCGTTCTGTCAGGGTATGGAGTCCCTCCATAAGACATTGCAGTAACTCCTCGTGTCATCCAATGGTGGCTCCTCGCAGGAAGACAGCATTGTGGAGCTGATCTGAGTCTGCTGGGTCGGTCATGGCCAGTTCGTGCTATTACGTTTTAGGCCAGTTCATACTATCAAGTTTTAGGCAAGACCCAGATGCAGGCATTGTTGAAGTAACACAAGTGTATTACTAGAACAGGGGGCAGGCAAAATGACAGGTCAAGGGCAGGCAGAGGTCAATAATCCAGTGTGGTGTGGCAAGGTCCAGGACAGCAGGCAGGCTCAGGGTCAGGGCAGGCAGAATGTTCAAAACTGTGAAAACTAGAAAACAGGAACTATATAAATGATAGGCGCAAGGGGAAAAACACTGATAGGCTTGATGAACAAAACAGACAAACAGAGAACACAGATATAAAAACACAGGGGATAATGAGGGGAGATGGGAGACACCTGGTGGGGGGAGGATACAAGCACAAAGACAGGTGAAACTTATCAGGGTGTGACAGTCCCACTAAGCGTAAACCAGATGGGATGGTCTATTGTGCATTATGCTGTGGTAGCCATGCTGGTTAAGTCGGCCTTGAATTCTAAATAAATCACTGACAGTGTCACCAGCAAAGCACCCCCACACCATCAGACCTTCTCAACCATGCTTCACGATGGGAACCACACATGCAGAGACCATCCGTTCACCTACTATGCGTCTCACAAAGACACGTTTGGAACCAAAAATCTCAAATTTGGACTCATTAGACCAAAGGACAAGTCCACAAGTCTAATGTTCATTCCTCGTGTTTCTTGGCCACAAGTCTCTTCTTATTATTGGTGTCCTTTAAAAGTGGTTTCTTTGCAACAATTCAACCATGAATGCCTGATTCACAAAGTATCCTCTGAACAGTTGATGTTGAGATGTGTCTGTCACTTGAACTTTGTGAGGCATTTATTTGGGCTGCAATCTGAGCTGCAGTTAACTTTAATGAACTTATCCTCTGCAGCAGAGGTAACTGTGGGTCTTCCTTCCTTGTGGCGGTCCTCATGAGAGCCAGTTTCATCATAGCGCTTGATGGTTTTTGCTACTGCATTTGAAGAAACTTTCAAAGTTCTTGACATTTTCTGGATTGATTGACCTTCATGTCTGAAAGTAGTGATGGACTGTCGTTTCTCTTTGCATATTTGTTAAGTGTTCAAAATATTTATTACGATATTAGCAATTTATTTCTCAGCATTTGATACATTATTGGCATTTTATTACATTATCAGTTGCTTCAAGGTGTCTGTAATAGTATGCACATGGCAAAAACAAATATAGACACTCTGAATACTTTACGAATGCACTATAGTTGTGGTGGCCATTGTTTTAAATGCTGCTAGCTCGGATATAAAAAATTATGAACTGTTACTCCAAAACGGGTTGACCAATAGAGACACATCATCTACGCCGCCCTCTAAACCCTGTCTACACGGAATGAATGTGCCAAAACTTTGCAAATGCAAAAAAAGGCGCCGAATTTGGAAACTATAGAAATGCATTTATTAACTTTTTCCCCATTTGTTACGTTACAGACTTATTCTAATATATATATATTTTTATTCCCTCATCAATCTACACACAATATCCCATAATGACAAAGAAAAAATAGGCTTTTAGAAATCTTTGCACATTTTTTTAAATAAATAAATAAAACTGAAATATCACAGTTACATAAGTATTCAGACCCTTTACTCAGTACTTTGTTGAAGTGCCTTTGGCAACTTTGGCAGCCTCGAGTCTTCTTGGATAGGACACTACAAGCTTGGCACACCTTATTTGGGGAGTTTCTCCCATTGTTATCTGCAGATACTCTCAAGCTCTGTCAGGTTGGATGGGGAGCGTCACTCCACTGCTATTTTCAGGTCTCTCCAGAGATGTTAGATTGGGTTCAAGTCCGGGCTCTGGCAGGGCCACTCAAGGACGTTCAAAGACTTGTCTCGAAGCCACTCCTGCATTGTCTTGACTGTGTGCTTAGGGTAGTTGTCCTGTTGGAAGGTGAACCTTCACCCCAGTCTGAGGTCCCTGCCGCTGAAAAACATGTCCACAGCATGATGCTGCCACCACCATGCTTTACTGTAGAGATGGTGGTAGGATTTAATCCAGACGTGCTTGGATTTCAGGTCAAGAAATTCAATCTTGGTTTCATCAGACCAGAGAATCTTGTTTCTCATAGTCTGAGAGTCCTTTAGGTGTCTTTTGGCTAACTCCAAGTGGGATGTCATGTGTATTTACACTGAATAGTGGCAGCTGCAGAGATGGTTGTCCTTCTGGAAAACTCTGGAGCTCTGTCAGAGTGACCTTCGGGTTCTTGGTCAACTCCCTGACTAAGGCCCTTCTCCCCCTACTGCTCAGTTTGGCAGGGCGGCCAGCTCTAGGAAGAGTCTTGGTGGTTCCAACCTTCTTCCATTTAAGAAAATGGAGGCCACTCTTGGGGACATTCAATGCTGCATAAATGTTTTGGTACCATTTCCCAGATCTGTGCCTTAACACAATCCTGTCTCTGAGCTCTACGGACAATTCCAAGGATGATCAATGGCAACAGAATGCACATTAACTCAATGTTGAATCTCATAGCAAAGGGTCAGAATACTTATGCAAATACGGTTGTCAAAAAATTGTCATATTCGCAAGTCCTCAACTGGCAGCTTCATTAAATAGTACCCGCAAAACACCAATATAAACGACAAACAGTGAAGAGGCGACTCCGGGATGCTGGCCTTCTAGGCAGAGGTGCAAAGAAAAAGCCATATATCAGACTGGCCAATAAAAAGAAAAGATTAAGATAGGCAAAAGAACACAGACACTGGACAGAGGAACACGCCTCTTCACTGTTGACGTTGAGACTGGTGTTTTGAGGGTACAATTTAATGAAGCTGCCAGTTCAGGACTAGTGAGATGTCTGTTTCTCAAACTAGACACTCTAATGTACTTGTCCTCTTGCTTAGTTGTGCACCTGTGCCTCCCACTCCTCTTTCTATTCTGGTTAGGGCCAGTTTGCTCTGTTCCGTGAAGGGAGTAGTACACAGCATTGTGCCAGATCTTCAGTATCTTGGCAATTTCTCGCATGGAATTTCCTTAACTTCTCAGAACAAGAATAGGCTGACAAGTTTCAGAAGAAAGTGCTTTGTTTCTGGCCGTTTTGATAATGTAATTGATGACGCTCCAGATACTCAACTAGTCTAAAGAAGGCCAGTTTTATTACTTCTTTAATCAGAACAACAGTTGTCAGCTGTGCTAACATAATTGCAAAAGGGTTTTCTAATGATCAATTAGCCTTTTAAAATTATAAACTTGGATTAGCTAAAACAACATGCCATTGGAACACAGGAGTGATGGTTGCTGATAATGGGCCTCTGTACGCCTATGTAGTTGTGCCATAAAAAAATCTAACATTTACTGCTACAATAGTCATTAACAATGTCTACACTGTATTTCTGATCAATTTGATGTTATTTTAATGGACTATTTTTTTTTTTTTCAAAACAAGGTTTGAAATGTTAACCAGGAGGGTCTAGCATCATTGTGTTCTTGTGCTCTTGACCCAAATACCAATATCAAAAGGTGATTAACACGAGATGCAAAGACACAATGGAAAGCTGGTTTGTCATTAGCTGAAGTGCTAACAGACAGTGCTAACAATTCTTGGCATTTGTCTAGATTAGAGATCTGCTTGCCTTTCATTCTGCCCATTCCATTCGCCCCAATGCATAACACTGTAAATAGGTAGGTGATTCATTGAGAAGCCAACTGCTCCAAAGACGCAGTGTAAACAATGATGGACTGGCATACTTCTTAATGACCTAGATTAACCTAATGCTGATAAGCTAGCTGCGCCTTAGCGTTACACATTTAAATCAGTCCAAGACCAGCCTTGACATGTGCCAAAAATTGCATTAGGTCAATTGCTTGGCCTGACAAATAAAATATTTTGAATCTAGGACTGGTGTTTTGGACTGAAAGTCACAGAAATCTGTGTTCTGTTTTTTGATGATTGTGTGAAAATTGTATTTGCATCCTCATAAAATGTGACTAAATTGACTAAATTCATGGATCATTCAGCCCATCTCTCCAAATTGTCAATTGTGAGAAAATGCAAGTGTTTATTACTTGGCCTCACATCTTATTTAAAGTGTCTATCAGCAGTAGAAACAATAACAAAGCATTCCCCCCTTGTTTAGGTAAAAAGCTGAGGGATGGAGCTGGAGAAATGTACTACTATCAAATTCATAGACAGAGGTATGGATGCAAGTACTGACCATCCATGATATCACGATAATAGTTTTGACCATGTTTTTAGGCTGTACAGTATTTTTTTGCATTTACTTTGTTTACAAACTTTGGAGTAAAACAAGCTTCTATTGTGGGTTCTGATGGGGTATGACAGTGGAACTAAGCTCGTGAGGCATTTATAAGTTACATTTAAACGATAAGAGCGATTTCACGTGAGCATGGATGGAAAATATTTTTGGTATCTCAGAATTCTATCACAAACCATTTTTGAGGCGATCATGAGGGTAGCCTAGTGGGTTAGAGCGTTGGACTAGTAACCGGAAGGTTGCAAGTTCAAACCCCCGAGCTGACAAGGTTCAAATCTGTTGTTCTGCCCCTGAACTGAACTGTTTTTAACTGACTTGCCTAGTTAAATAAAGGTAAAATAAAAAAAAAGTTATGTACATTTTAGGCCCTTTTTAGACTTAAACATGCATCATGTAAGGCCCTACGATCCATGCACCGTGTAAAATGTCGATTTGTGTTATAAGGTTATTCATTTGGAGAAGGTGTCACCACACCCAGTGATGGTGAGGAATCAAGTTTGGTGTGACAGGAACTATCAAATCAACTAACATGCATTTAGAACATGGGCATGCCAATGATTAAAATGGCTCTTCAGGTGGGGGCATAGATCAAAGAGGTAAAACACTTCAAGAGCTGAGGGCAAACTCAGCTCTTGGTTCAGTCTACTCTGCTGGACCCAGAGTTAGGAACATGGCAACACTGCTTCATTGCTGCTGTATTGTCCCCTACTCTGCTGCCGGATTCGAAAGTAAAGAGTCTTGCAATCAAGATGTTTTTGCTGTCCTTAATTTTCCTACAACCATATATGTTTGGAACAAAATACTCTACAAGTACTCCACATTTCTAGAGTGGGCTCTCTTACTAATTTTAAAGTTATGATCCATTTTAGGACCCCCACCAACCACACCACCACAGAGACTGGGAAAATGAATGGAAAGGGAGCTCCCTCTACTGGTGATTTGCTGAATGTACAATCCTAAAGGAGTGCTGTGATTGGTTAATGCCCCATAATGACAGTTTATATGAAGTGACCAAAAATATTTAAAAAAACATTTAAAGTGTTGGTCGCATTTTTCATGAGCTGAAATGAAAGGTTCCAGAAAGTTTCCATACGTACACAAAATCATATTTCTCTCAAATGTTGTGCACAAATGTGTTTATATCCTTTAGTGAGCATTTATCCTTTGCCAAGATAATCCATACACCTGACAGGTGTGGCATATCAAGAAGCTTATTAAAAAGCATGATCGTTAAACAGGTGCACCTTATGCTGGGGACAATTAAAGGCCACTCTAAAATGTGCAGTTTTGTCACACATCACAATGCCTCAGATGTCTCAAGATTTAAGGGAGCGTGCAATTGGCATGCTGACTGCAGGAATGTCCAGCAGAGCTGTTGCCAGAGAATTTAATGTTAATTTCTCTACCATAAGCCGCCTCCAACATCGTTTTATAGAATTTGGCAGTACATCAAACTGGCCTCATAACCGCAGACCACATGTAACCACGCCAGCCCAGGACCTCCACATCCGACTTCTTCACCTGTGGGATCGTACGAGGATCGGGGGGCAGCTCAGGAGTATTTCTGTCTGTAATAAAGCCCTTTTGTGAGGAAAAACTCATTCTGATTGGCTGGCCTGGCTCCCATGTGGGTGGGCCTATGCCTTCCCAGGCCCTCCCATGGCTGTGCCCCTGCCCAGTCATGTGAAATCCATACACTAGGGCCTAATGAATTTATTTAAATTGACTGATTTCATTCTATGAACTGTAACTCAGGAAAATCTTTGAAATTGTTACATGTGTCACACACTGATCTGTTTCGCCTGAATTTGTGATTGTCTCCACCCCCCTTCAGGTGTCGCCCATCTTCCCCATCATCCCCTGTGTATTTATACCTGTGTTCTCTGTTTGTCTGTTGCCAGTTCGTCTTGTTTGTCAAGCCAACCAGCGTTTTTTGTCTCAGCTCCTGCTTTCCCCCAGTCTCTCTTTTCTCGTCTTCCTGGTTTTTGACCCTTGCCTGTTCTGACCCTGTACCCACCCGCCTGACCACTCTGTCTGCACCTGACCGTGAGCCTGCCTGCCGTCCTGTACCTTTGCCCCTGTTGCTGTAATAACCATTGTTACTTCACCACCGTCTGCATCTGGGTCTTACCTTGATACCTGATAGAACGAACTGGCCATGACTGACCCAGCAGACCCGCGCAAATTGCGCAACGCCATCTCCACCCAGTGAGCCACCATCGGTATGCACAAGGAATTGCTTCGTGGCCTTGTGGAGGGGGTCCAAACATTGGCTGAATGCCATGACCGGGCGTTGGATGGGTTGTCACGGGTTGTCTGCGAGGCTGCCTACCATAGTGGTAAACCCACAGCTCCTCAGCGACTCACCTGCTAGCAGCGCCGTCTCATCGGTCACTCCACCTTCTCGGGAGCCCCACTTACCTCCTCCGGAACTCTTCAATGGAGACCTGTCGGGCGTTCCTAACTCAGTGTGCCCTCGTCTTCGAGCTTTAGCCCTCCTCCTTCCCCTCGGATCGCTCCAAGATAGCCTACCTCATCATGCTGATGTCCAGGAGGGCTCTCACCTGGGCTACTGCCGTGTGGGAACACGGAGGGAGGGGTTCATGGGAGAAGTGAGGAAGGTCTTTGATGCCCCATTCTCAGGGCGAGAGGCTTTGGCAGGATTCCCGCAGTGTAGCTGATTATGTGGTTGATTTCCGCACGTTGGCAGCGGAGAGTGCTTGGAATCAAGCGGCAGTGTTTCGGAGGTCAAGGACGAGCTTGCATTCTGGGAGTTACCTACAGAGCTCGATTCCCTCATCGCTTTGACCATCCGTATCGATTGGGTGATTACGGGAACGAAGGAGGGAGAGGAATTTGAATTTCCAAGTCTGGGGCGGCAGGCTAGCCTAGTGGTTAGAGCATTGGACTAGTAACTGAAAGGTTGCAAGTTCAAATCCCTGAGCTGACAAGGTACAAATCTGTTGTTCAGCCCCTGAACAGGCAGTTAACCTACTGTTCCTATGCTGTCATTGAAAATAAGAATTTGTTCTTAACTGACTTGCCAATTTTAATAAAGGAAAACATTTTTACAAATACATGACCATATTGTATAATACAATACGATAAAAAACAAGATATCGATTTATCAATAATGGTTGTTAATGTCGAAAAGGTTTCTGCGGTCTTGCATGGCATTTTCTATTCAAAACTTTGGAAGCCTTCAAAATTCCAGCTGAAATATTACACTTAATAATAATATGATATAATAGGGAAAATGTACACATTATCTGAGGAAATTGCTTTAAAAAGGGGTACAAGACAGGGATTTCCTCTCTCCCCACCTCCTGTTTCCACTGGCAATTGAACCACTTGCAGAAATAATTAGACAGGACCCAAGTTGGATGGGCAGCGCCGCTGCAGAGCTATTTTTGAAGCCACTCCTGCATTGTCTTGGCTGTGTGCTTAGGGTCGTTGTCCTGTTGAAAGGTGAACCTTCTCCCCAGTCTGAGGTCCTGAGCGCTCTAGGGGAGGATTTCGTCAAGGATCTCTCTGTACTTTGTTCCGTTCATCTTTGTCTCGATCCTGACTTGTCTCCCAGTCCCTGTTTCTGAAAAACATCCTCACAGCATGATGTTGCCACCTCCATGCTTCATCGTAGGGATAGAGCCAGGTTTCCTCCAGACTTGACACTTGGTTTTCAGTCAAAGAGTTAGTTTCATCAGACCACAGAAATGTTTCTCATGGTCTGAGTGTACTTTCGGTGCCTTTTTGGCATACTCCAAGTGGGCTGTCAAGGGCCGTGCACTGAGGAGTAGCTTCTGTCTGGCCATTATACCATAAAGGCCTTATTTGTGGAGTGCTGCATAGATGGTTGTCCTTCTGGAAGGTTCTCCCATCTCCACAGAGGAACTCTGGAGCTCTGTCAGAGTGACCATCGTGTACATGATCACCTCCCTGACCAAAGCCATTCTCCCCCAATTGCTCAGTTTGGCCGGACGGACAGCTCGAGAAATGCAGCCATAGAGTTAGAAGTTTAGAAGTGGATGGGCACATTAGACGTTCCCATCCAAGAAGGCTCAAGATCGTTGGTCACAGAAATGAAATGATGTCAAATGATGTTATATCTACAGTAGCTTTGATTGGACTGAATGATGTCAACATCATACAGTGGGACAAAAAAGTATTTAGTCAGACACCAATTGTGCAAGTTCTCCCACTTAAAAAGATGAGAGAGGCCTGTAATTTTCATCATAGGTATACTTCAACTATGACAGACAAAATGAGAAAAAAAAACAGAAAATCACATTGTAGGATTTTTAATGAATTTATTTGCAAATTATGGTGGAAAATAAGTATTTGGTCAATAACAAAAGTTTATCTCAATACTTTGTTATATACCCTTTGTTGGCAATGACAGAGGTCAAACGTTTTCTCTAAGTCTTCACAAGGTTTTCACACACTGTTGCTGGTATTTTGGCTCATTCCTCCATGCAGATCTCCTCTAGAGCAGTGATGTTTTGGGGCTGTTGCTGGGCAACACCGACTTTCAACTCCCTCCAAAGATTTTCTATGGGGTTGAGATCTGGAGACTGGCTAGGCCACTCCAGGACCTTGAAATGCTTCTTTCGAAGCCACCCCTTCGTTGCCAGGGCGGTGTGTTTGGGATCATTGTCATGGTGAAAGACCCAGCCACGTTTCATCTTTAATGCCATTGCTGATGGAAGGAGGTTTTCACTCAAAATCTTACGATACATGGCCCCATTCATTCTTTCCTTTACACGGATCAGTCGTCCTGGTCCCTTTGCAGAAAAACAGCCCCAAAGCATGATGTTTCCACCCCCATGCTTCACAGTAGGTATGGTGTTCTTTGGATGCAACACAGCATTCTTTGTCCTCCAAACACGACGAGTTGAGTTTTTACCAAAAAGTTATATTTTGGTTTCATCTGACCATATGACATTCTCCCAATCTTCTTCTGGATCATCCACATGCTCTCTAGCAAACTTCAGACGGGTCTGGACATGTACTGGCTTAAGCAGGGGGACACGTCTGGCACTGGAGGATTTGAGTCCCTGGCGGCGTAGTGTGTTACTGATGGTAGGCTTTGTAACTTTGGTCCCAGCTTCTGCAGGTCATTCACTAGGTCCCCCCGTGTGGTTCTGGGATTTTTGCTCACGTTCTTGTGATCATTTTGACCCCACGGGGTGAGATCTTGCGTGTTGCCCCAGATCGAGGGAGATTATCAGTGGTCTTGTATGTCTTCCATTTCCTAATAATTGCTCCCACAGTTGATTTCTTCAAACCAAGCTGCTTACCTATTGCAGATTCAGTCTTCCCAGCCTGGTGCAGATCTACAATTTTGTTTCTGTTGTCCTTTGACAGCTCTTTGGTCTTGGCCATAGTGGAGTTTGGAGTGTGACTGTTTGAGGTTGTGGACAGGTGTCTTTTATTCTGATAACAAGTTCAAACAGGTGCCATTAATACAGGTAACGAGTGGAGGACAGAGGAGCCTCTTAAAGAAGAAGTTACAGGTCTGTGAGAGCCAGAAATCTTGCTTGTTTGTAGGTGACCAAATACTTATTTTCTGAAAAAAATAAGCTGCAAATTACAGGCCTCTCTCATCTTTTTAAGTGGGAGAACTTGCACCATTGGTGGCTGACTAAATCCTTTTTTGCCCCACTGTACTTTCAAAATCTTAGCTAGCAGTCATCATCATCATGAATCAAGTCTACAATCTACTGGTAAATCTTGTTTAATCCTTGTCATATGAAGACAAATAATGAAGAGAAAGTATAGATAAAACAAATCGCTGCTCACCGGCCATTGGACATAAACATTACACAACAAGTTGAAATCGCAAATCCAACTATGATTGGTTTGGAAGGAATCAGTGGCTAACTGCAAGCATTGCAAAGCAATCACTAGCCTGCTACTCAGTGGAGTGGGTGTTTGGTCCCAATTCTGGGTTTAAGGTTCTCTTTTCAAAGCTATTTTTTTGTTTGTTTGACGCACCAAGATTTACATGCTAACATCACCACTGTGCATAAGTGATTTCGCTGTAACTTGTAATGATTGAAAATTAAACGTGTATGTTTCTTATTTAGGCCTACACAATGCTTCCTTGCAACACATGGTAGCATTTTAAAAGCAACATAAGCTACACATTGTTGTTCCAAGAAATGATAATTACAGTAATAATAACAATAATTATTATTGTTATTTCTGTTGGAAGTGGTTTTCTCGGATAACCTCTGAATAATATGCAAATTGCAAAGGACTTTTATTTTGATATGGTGAATACGGGATTTTTCTCGTGACGTCACTACTGTGGAGCGCCATAGCCTACTTTCAAATATGCAGGGTGGTTTCGAGAACTGAACCGCGACTGACTATCTGGGCTGAAATTAATTTTAACAGTAGAACAGGTTCTTAGCAACAGCATAAACGCATACCATCTCATTGTGTATGAAATTGTATATCAACGTTGAGTACTGTCATTCTGTACACACATTCATATGAGTGTACACAGGTCAATTTATTTGCGCTGCATGAATGCGTTCCGTCGTGTCTGAGCAAGTCCAACTTCATTCGTTTTGGATCGGGAAGCATTGGCACTATGTGGAGTATTGATGTACACCAGTGGTCACCACCGGGTCTTGATGGGTGGGTATAATTTGTGGAACGTTCCAACAGGAACCTGTTCCAAAAACGTAAAGTACAAGGTTGCCAACAAACAACGCATACAAAGTAGCATGATCAATTTACCGAGCTAACTTAAGTTAGCTGCCGAATAGGCATCAACTCACCACGTAGCTTATTCTTAATGTGTGTCCATAGGCGACCAGAGTGTGGACAGATATTTTTAGGAATGAAAGTGGTGAGTGAAAAACGTAATGATATAGCCCAATAGCCGACCCTACCAGGTATCTTATTCTGCAGCTATACACCCTGTATGTGTTGTTTGTTGGCAACCTTGTTATTTACGTAGTTTTTGGAACAGATTCATGTTGGAACGTTCCACAAAGTATACCCACCCGTCGTGATGAGCTACAGGGGGTGAAGGCTTTTGTTCCTGCCCAACTCTAACACAACCTAATGTTTTGAATCAGGTGTTTTGGTGCTGACTGTACTTCAAGTATCCAGAATGTCCTTATTGTTATTAGACACTGGGCAAATCAGGACACCTCTATTTCAAGATTATTTAAATATCAATATGGGCATTCTCAGGAGTCCATGTGTAACACAAACCTTGAGTATAACCACTTTATATCGCTGTAACAGTGTCTCACCACTTCTCTCTCCGCCTCTGGCAGACATGTTGCCTGTGTTGGTCTATGGGGAGCAGAGCACAACCCTAAGGGGCGTGCAGAGCTGTCGTCTGCATGGGTCTGGGCTGCAGTTATGAGGGGCTACGCTGAACTCCAGGGGCAGCGCCATGGACGCCGTGGTGGAGGGGTTACTCTGTTGGAGAATGACCACCACTACAACTCAGGTCAACACACACCCATGACTAGGGCCTGGAGTCTTTTCTAGCCAGGTCACATGGCCAGAAAAAAACACCAGATAAGGGTCAGATAAGGTAATAGCTCCACTAATTAATCTATATACTTGTATTGACTTGGTGCATGGTTACATGGTAATAGATACACAATAATAACATATGGAATTACCAAATACGTATTAATTTACCTTATATTTTTTGGTAAATACCAGTAGAAACAGTACCATAAAATAAAGTGCTACCAGATTTAACTGGCTATAGTTTCCATCCAATTGGCTACATAACTTCATGCAAATATTATAGCATACGGGTGATATTACATGATATACAGGTATGTTAATTACATTTTAATTGGAGTGTGTGTTTGTGTGTGGGGAAGATGGGCACGGTAGGGGCGGTGGATGCGGAAGGGAACATAGCCTGTGCCATCTTCACTGGCATGCTGAACAAGATGGAGGGCAGGCTGGGGGACACAGCCTGTATCGGTGAGTCATCTGATGTTTTGTCACGAGGTTAAACAGATTAAGAGATGTGTAGAGGAAGTAGGAGAGAGAAAGAGAGGAGTAGCGGGAGAAGAGATAAAGATGGAAGGAAAATAACTAGGGAGAGAGAGACCTGCAGCTTTAACAGTGATCCAGAAAGCGATGTAGTGGTTGGAGCTGAGTTACTTGGTGAACCCTGACCCCCTGGGACGTGGAGGAATGTGTGCTGGTGTGGAGCCACTCACTACCTGCTGGATTAATGTTTCACTATGGAGAATTTTACAGCCAGCAGTCTGAACAACACACACTGCTGCCTCACACTCCTAGACTGCTTCATAAAGGCACAGGCATACAGTACATACACAGCATACTCACACAAACACCCACACTCAAATGCAAAACACATGCACATACGTGTACACACAAACACAGAACGGGCTAAAACATCTATTACTTCAAATGCATTTAATTTAAAATGTGGTTAGTGGAGTTACATGTTGAGAAATTTCTGTCAAGGAACATTCCTCATGTTAATTAGTGATGTTGGTAAATCAATACACTCAGGTCAACAACCAATGATCAGCTACCCAATTCACTAAAATATCCCCATTAACTGACATGGTCTTTAGAAATGAATCACTGTCAAAAGTTTCATAGATCACTAGTAAAACATAAAGTAATGTGTGGGCAAGCTAGAAACCGCTATATACTGTATTGAATGCTGACTGTAGAGTTGGTAACTCACCACAGGTGGTCTGAACCAGGCAGATATAAATATATGGATGTAGATAGAAGAGTCATTTGTAATACAAGTTTGTCCCCACAAGCCAACGCATTCCATACACAACTGTGTGAGCTGAGTGAAGGCATACAAAGGGTAAATAGGCCAGTAAATATATAGATATGCATATAGGCCTTGATCACAACTCTTAAGTTCCATTACATTACACATAAGTCATTGAACGAAGGAATCTTCTGTAAGGGGGAGTTTTGAGAAGAGCCCCGGCTCTCGATCTGAACATTAACACACATCGCTTGAGGTACGGTTTTGGAAGCATAAGGACCTTATCTTTCATATCAGCGAGAAATATATATATATATTTTTTAAATCAAAAGGTTAAATTGATACACACTTTTTTAGGGTTAGTGTTCCCACAGCGGACATATCTCCTTGTTACAGCGCGTGTTTACGGAAGACGGAGGGACCACCTGTGCTAATGAGCTATCTAGGTTGCTCGGAAACACTGTTCAGTAACAGAAGAAGGAAACATTTTGTCACTTTAAAATAATGTTGGCTGCAACTGTGATAAAGCAGGTTAAAACTGTGTACAGTGAGTGTATATTTAGCGTTTGAGAAAATTAATTTGGTGTGATATGTAGGTAAAGGGCTTTGTGTTTCTAGAACCGTACCTCAATTGTGAATCAATTCATGTTTAGATGGGAGTATTTGGCTGCCAGAGCCAGTCTACCACTGATAATAACATACAGTTGAAGTTGGAAGTTGACATACACTTAGGTTGGAGTCATTAAAACTCATTTTTCAACCACTCCACAAATTTCCTGTTATCAAACTATAGTTTTGGCAAGTCGGTTAGGACATCTACTTTGTGCATGACACAAATAATTTTTCCAACAATTATTTACAGACAGATTATTTCACTTATAATTCACTGTATCACAAATCCAGTGGGTCAGAAGTTTAAATACACTAAGTTGACTGTGCCTCTAAACAGCTTGGAAAATTCCATGAAATTATGTCATGGCTTTAGAAGCTTCTGATAGGCTAATTGACATATTTTGAGTCAATTGGATGTGTACCTGTGGATGTATTTCAAGGCCTACCTTCAAACTCAGTGCCTCTTTGCTTGACATCATGGATAAATCAAAAGAAATCAGCCAAGAACTCAGAAAAAAAATTGTAGACCTCCACAAGTCTGGTTCATCTTTGGGAGCAATTTCCAAATGCCTGAAGGTACCATGTTCATCTGTACAAACAATAGTACGCAAGTATAAACCCCATGGGACCACACAGTCATCATACCGCTCAGGAAGGAGACACGTTCTGTCTAGAGATGAATGAACTTTGGTGCGAAAAGTGCAAATCAATCCCAGAATAACAGCAAAGGACCTTGTGAAGATGCTCGAGGAAACAGGTACAAAAGTATCTATATCCACAGTAAAACGAGTCCTATATCGACATAACCTGAAAGGCCGCCTAGCAAGGAAGTCACTGCTCTAAAACCGCCATAAAAAAGTCAGACAACAGTTTGCAACTGCACATGAGGACAAGATTGTACTTTTTGGAGAAATACCCTCTGGTCTGATGAAATGAAAATAGAACTGTTTGGCCATAATGACCATTGTTATGTTTGCAGGAAAAGGGGGAGGCTTGCAAGCTGAAGAACATCATCCTAACAGTGAAGCACAGGGTGGCAGCATCATGTTGTGGGGGTGCTTTGCTGAAGGAGGGACTGGTGCACTTCACAAAATAGATGGCATCATGAGGTAGGAAAATGTTGTGGATATATTGAGGCAACATCTCAAGATATCAGTCAGGAAGTTAAAGCTTCGTCGCAAATGGGTCTTCCAAATGGACAATGACCCCAAGCATACTTCCAAAGTTGTGGCAAAATGGCTTAAGGACAACAAAGTCAAGGTATTGGAGTGGCCATCAAAAAGCCCTGACCTCAATCCTATATAAAATGTGTGGGCAGAACTGAAAAAGTGTGTGTGAGCAAGGAGGCCTACAAACCTGACTCAGTTACACCAGCTCTGTCAGGAGGATTGGGGCAAAATGTACCCAACTTATTGTGGAAAGCTTGTGGAAGGCTACCCGAAACGTTTAACCCAAGTTAAGCAATTTAAAGGCAATGCTACCAAATTATAATTGAGTGTATGTAAACTTCTGACCCACTGGGAATGTGATGAAAGAAATAAAAGCTGAAATAAATCATTCTCTCTACTATTATTCTGACATTTCACATTCTTAAAATAAGTGGTGATCCTAACTGACCTAAAACAGGGGATTTTTACCAGGATTAAATGTCAGGAATTGTAAAAAAAAAAAAAAAAAAAAAAAACTGAGTTTAAATGTATTTGGCTAAGGTGTATGTAAACCTCTGACTTCAACTGTATAAGATCCTTGGACCTTAAGGACTAAAGGTAGGCTCCTTAAGAGTACATCTTGAGCTGTCTAGACATGCACATGTATAGGCTGACTGACTAATATCTGGACCAGGCAAAGATTACAATAGATGGACCACTGTCTGCAAATTGATGCAGGTTATTCTTAAGCTTACCCAATAAAAATTCACTAAATCACTGATTTGGCACGTCATTGCACACGTTAGACTACAGATCACGAAATATATTGAGACAAATTACAGACAGTAGCCTACAAGTAGCAAAATAGAACTCAATTGATTGAACATGAGATGTATTTCACTATGATTTAATAAATAGGCCTATAACATGGCTGCCCAACCCTCTTCCTGTAGATCTACTGTCCTGTAGGTTTTCAGTCCAACCCTAATTTAACATATCTGATTCAGCTAGTTAAGGTCTTGTTGAGCAGCTAATTAGTAGAATCAGGTATGTTAAATTAAGGTTGGACTGAAAACCCACAGGACGGTACATCTCCAGGAAGAGGGTTGGGCAGTCCTGGCTTACTGTTTATGTTTAAATGCGATCATCTTGGTTTTCATTTTAAGCATATTTTTATACATCACTTGCAAAGACATTCGCAATTTATCAGAGACAGATACATGATGTGATTCTATGTTTAGTGGACATCTTCGCCCGATACGGATGAAAATATCCTCAAATTAAAGCTGACAGTCTGCACTTGAACCTCAGTCATTGTATAATTTCAAATCCAAAGTGATGGAGTACAGCGCCAAAAACAACAACAATTGTGTCACTGTCTCAATACTTTTATCCTTTTTCTTTCGTAGAAGGACGTGTGTGTGTGTGTGTGTGTGTGTGTGTGTGTGTGTGTGTGTGTGTGTGTGTGTGTGTGTGTGTGTGTGTGTGTGTGTGTGTGTGTGTGTGTGTGTGTGCGTGCCAGGATGTGGGGGTTATGCTGATAACAAGGTGGGAGCAGTGTCCCCCACAGGATATGGAGAAGCCATCATGAAGGTCACACATCCAAACTCATGGCTAAACTCATCCTGTTCCACATGGTAACTAGGTAACTATCTCCCTCACATACAAACACACAGTGTCACACATACGCACATATGATTTATGACAGAGTGATAAACTGAAGCCAGTAATGTTGCATTGGGCTAAACATCCATTCCTTCATTTGTCCATTTATACTTTCATCCATGCACGAATTCATCCATCGCTCTCCGCGGTGTGTGTACCCTGCAGGACAAGTGAGGAGGCAGCAGCAGACGAGGCCCCGGCCTATATGAAGGAGAGTGGTTGGTCTGGGTGAAGTGGTGCTGGACCCCCATGGTTGATGGTCCGGTCGCTCCAACAGCCTGCAGATGGCCTGTACACCGGAGAACACTTCACAAAGAATATAGACGACCCCCCACTAAAACACACACACACACACACACACAAAACACTATGGCTTGTAGTGGAGAATAATACATCATTATACATAAAACAAAATAACAGAGTATAGATGACTGACACTAACACACACACATGGAAAGAGAGAGAGAGAGAGAGCGAGGGAGGAAGGCATGGAAAGAGCATAGACGAGCCTAGAAGACACACTCAGACACAAAAACAACTGATAGACTGCACTGAATTGACATTTTTCGGTCCCATAGACTCTTACCATAACTGTCTTTAGCAATCCGTATAATTGAAATGTTTTCTAATCCTCAAATCAATGCTCATATTTAGAGCCAGTATTTGGAAAGTGTTGATGGAATGTAATTATAGGAATTCAGGAATAAAGCTTGTTTTTAAAACAAACATAGGCTATCATTTCAATGTCTCATTTGGAGTCCTTAAAAGTCATGCTGGTTCATGGCATGCATAAATACTAGCAGATTTACGGACAAAGTTACGTATGGATTGTCCCTTTCACCTTGCACGTGTTGTGGCCGACTGGCAAAGGTCATGTACAGCTCGGATTACGCCACTAGATGGCGCAGAATATAAAGCTTGTCACTAAAAAGCAATTTGCTTTAGTTGGTTTCAATTGTATCTCATCTCAATAGTCTCAATAGTCTCTAAAATGTAAGGGTTTGGAAACTATTCATTGCAATAGTCGAAAGTGGTGTCTTCTTCCAGTCTCCGTTCCTTCCCCTGCACTGATGTTAAAAAAAATAATAATAATCCTGCCTGCTCAAATTAGTATTGGTGATGGAAAGGAGATCAATTATACCATTTATACCATCCCCAAAATGGGTTAGATTTGATTGAGACAGGACATGTGTGGTATAGAGGGATCTGAAGGTGCTTTGGGTGTCACTGCCACTCACTCTGAGACAACCCCCATCTCACATTACTGCTATGAGTACAAACACAGAACCTCTCCTCTGACAGTCAAACCTGCTCTGCTACCCTGCTGGTCTCTCCTGGCAAGGCTGGTTTGTGTCCTAAACATTGTTTTGGAAATATGGGGGAGATGCATGGGCAACTTACAGTTCTGTTCGTCAGTTCTCTCTGTGTGTGCGCCTGCATGCGTGTGTGAAAGTGACCCAGGGCATCAGAGACATAAAAAGGTTATTTCCTGTTCTCCTATTAATCTATAGTATTTGACCCCAAATTACAGACAGTTTATTATGAGGCTACTACTCTAATTTCTTCAGTAGGGCAGTGGGCACATTGGTCATTTAATTTCACAGATTCCATAGGCCAGGTGAAAACTATAGAGGAACACATTGCAGAGGGATGTGTGTGTGTGCGTTTAAGGGAAATTGTCAACTCACCACTAATTCAATGTTGCCTACAGTAAAAGATAACGGATGGAGGTGCTATTCTCGAGCCTTGGAACACCGACGGACAGTTGGAGGTCATGGATGGCAACGGAAGGACGCCCGCAAGGTTACGTTGGCGAACAGGCTATTATTTCCCCTTCGATGCGCACAGTCCGCTCTGCCATTGGTCAGCTCTGCCAGAAAGGGGAGGGACTCGAGTCCAAGAATCTTAATAGAAAAACTCCAGACTGACAGGACGAAAGAAAGGGTGACAGTTCGAAAAAGACGGAGGACAAGGACGTTTTTACCCGGAACCTGTCCCCTCAGAATATTTTGAAATTTTGCAGTTCTGTACATCCACACTTTACAGCCAGATAAGTGTGCTTTTCTGGATAATTTTCTGGTGTTATTGTGAACTTTATCTGAAGACAACTCAATTGCCTCGACCGGGAATGTTGTGTCCAGGTAGGCATTGTCAGAGACACAACGGAGACTGATTTTAACGCAGCATGATACCAGCGGTTGTACATTCTTGCAAACACTACAGTACAGCCTACTATCAAGACATATCGGGCTGCCTGTACCGCGAAAGTGGAGAGTTTATTCGTCCCGGACCGGCATAACTTGCCGAACGCTGTTAACTTTTTTCATTTTCGTTGATGAGGTGAAGCGGTAAGTAGCCTAGAGTATGTCCAAAGAAAACGATGATAGTTTTTGGAAGAGCCTCAACCTCACCTATTCCACCTCCTCTGTTTCCTCAGGGATAAAAAATATATACATGGTGCATGTCGGCAGTTCCACTGGGATGCGTCAATTGCATCCCCAAGCAGTTCAATGGCGCTGTAAGGCTCGGAGAAATGCCAGCCATTCATGGCGGGAAGAAAGCGCTTCTATTTCACGGTGCAGACAAGACTATTATTGAATCTTCAGAAGCAAAGGAAATCATGCTTAGAAACATTTTATAAATAAGAATTGATTGTTGAAAACAAAACAAAAAAATCACAATTTATACAGGGATAAATAGCCTTGTGTTCTAGTTAGGCTTATAGCTGACTTTTTATATATTGTTTATTATACCCCCAAGTTATAGATATGGCTCTGGTACTCTTTATTTTACATCTACCTCCAATGTGTCTATATAACACCCTCCTGAAAACACTGACATACATCACAAAGGCATGACATGTTTTTCACCTCTAAATAGTCATAGTTAAACTGTAAGGGTTAGTGGTTTTCTGTAAGGTATTGTAAAGGGAAGCTCTTTGTGTGTGAGAACCTGTTTTGTGTGTTGATCTAAACCCGCCTTCTGTTTGAGGAGGGGTCTCCGGCTCCACTCTTTCCCATGGAGATGATAGGAGCACTTCCTGTCTCTCAGAACAGGCCAGGGCATGGAGTTTATACTGGGCTGGGAGTGTGAGTTAGACATTCTTCTTTCACTGTGGAGACACACACACTCACAAACATGAATGCAAGAGCACAAATGCATATAAGCATATACACATAAACTCTCTGTCTCTCTCTCTCTCGCTCTCTCTCTCTCACACACACACAGTCTTAAATAACTAACCTTTTGGGGACACAATTTAGTCCCATTAACAATCCTATTTTCCCATACCCTAACCTTAACTCCAAAACCTAACCTTAGTCCTAACCCTAAAACTAACCCTAACCCTAAAACTTTCTAACCTTAACTCTAAACCCCCTAGAAATAGCATTTGACCTTGTGGGGACTAACAAAATGGTCCAATTTTTGTTAGTTTACTATTCTTGTTGGGACCTCTGGACCCCACAAAATATAGTTAAACACATCCACATGCACACGCACTCTTTCACCCATTAAGTTTAGACACTCCACCATGACTGACTGTTAAATTGTTCTCTCTCAAGCTTAGTATTATGTAGGAAATTGTTCTGCTCCACTTGCGTTGGGATCACGGGTGTCAGGACGTTAACCCCTGGCAGACCTTTGAGAGTTAGCCGTGTTAATCAGTGTTCCAGTGTCATGGCTCACCTGTCCTGTTAGCGTTCACGATCGTGCTCGGGAATACCAGCGTTTCAATGAAGTCCCGGCAGAGCCCTGTCCCAAGGTCATCTGACTGCCACCCTGGGGCGTCTCAGAGTTTCTCGGAAAAAGCTTGAATAGAGAAAAGATGACAGGGGGGTTAAGGGGGCAGGGTCTGTGCTATCAGATAGGGTATTGAAACATGTGTCCGAACCAAAGGACTGAGCTAAACACACACATCCCAGGCAGTCTGACAACCACAAGCCTTCATAAGGCTTCAGGAGATTGAAGGTCATAAATCAAATCCCATTTTATTTGTCACATGCTTTGTAAACAGCAGGAGTGGACTAACAGTGAAATGCTTACTTACAGGCCCTTCTCAACAATGCAGAGAAAAAAAATAGATAATAATAACACAATGAATAACTGAGTCGATGTGTATGGATACGAGGTAATTGAGGTAGAGGTGTACATATAGGTCGGGTTAAAGTGACTAGGCAACAGGATAGGAATTAGACAGTAGCAGCAGTGTATGTAAGGAGTCAAAAGAGCAAAAAGAGTCTGTCAGATAGTTGGTAGCAGAGAGAACAGTTGTTGAATTGGGTGGCTGGAGTCTTTGACAATTTTTAGGGCCTTCCATAAGAATTCATAGTTGTGGAATGGGAAGGTCACAAACCTACGTAGGCAAGGAGTGTGGCGGTCATATGACTTCATAAGCTAGTGTTATGAATGAGGTAATCAGTTGTCATATAGGAGCAGTGTTGAGGTTACTGCAGAGCGGCTATGAGCATGGTTGAGAGTTGTTTATGTTAAAGCAAAAGATGGTGGCCACTGGCCAGAACAATAATCTGCAATGCTAGGTGGTTTGGAGGTTATAAGCCTGGATGTCACAAGTCTGCATAGGCAAAGAGCATGGCTTTTATAATCATGCATAGCTGGGGGCTGTTGAGGTTATTATGTCTAGGTCTTCATGCTCCCGAATGTCACAGCGGTCTAAGGCACTGCGTCACAGTGCTAGAGGTGTCACTGCATTCCCTGGTTCGATTCCAGGCTGTATCACAACCGGCTGTGATTGGGAGTCCCATAGCGCGGTGCACAATTGGCCCAGCGTCCTCTGGGTTAGGTTAGGCTGTCATTGTAAATAAGAATTTGTTCTTAACTGACTTGCCTAGTTAAATGTGATAGTCTGTTTGTTGGCCCCCTTTCTCCTCTTGTGAGGTCTGCTACGCTGCAGTGTGTGTGTGTGTGTCTGCCAACAGGCAGGCAAGAGAAATGTGGCTCAGGCGTGATTTTAGGTGGAATGCTTTGATGATTGAGGCCCTTGATCCGAGCAAGATTCAGGGTTCTCCGTCCAGTGTTTGTGTGTCTGTGTTCTACTTTGAGAGTGACCAAGAGCTCACAGAAGCCCAGAGAGAGAGCACTGTAAACTCAGCACCTCTCATTACCAGCTTGTTTGCAGTAAAGTTCTCAGACACACACTGCCTCTCAGTCTGCTACTGTAGAAGCTAACGTTAACCCTTTCTTCACTGTATCCCACGACCTCCTATATCACACTACTCTGTTTACAGTCTTCTGTGGGTGGAGTCATAACCTTGCTGTGACTTTGACACCTTCCACGGAGACAGGGAATGCGCCATAAAAGGGCGGGACCTTTGATACTGTATGCCATGTTAACATTTACAGGTCACACTGCCCTCAGTTCGTGACCAACACATTTACACATTGCATTTGATTTAGGACCCTGAAGGCACCTCATAAGAGACACATGGAATTACAACACATGCATAACACATTACAGACGTGATACTTTTAGCAGGAGAGGTTTTGGACCTATGAGTACAGCGGGAATGGTCCATCTTGAAGAGTGAGGAATGCTACTGTATGGAAATAGAACTGAAAGGCAGTGCTTCCCACCCTTCCCCCCTCTCCCTCCCTCCCTCCCTCCCTCCCTGCCTCCCTCCCTCCCTCCTCCGCTCTGTGTGCTCGCCAGTTGCCAAGTGCTAAGAATCCGGGGAATGTGGGATTGCAGTATTCTGATAAAGTTTGCTTTGTTCCCTCAGTGACCTGAGCACTGGGAGGGAGGCAGGGAGTGTCAGCCTGAGCAGTACCGTGGCACACACACACACACACACACACACACACACACACACACACACACACACACACAGAGATACACACACTCACAGATACACACACTCACAGATACACATGTACTGTATATAGTTTCCAGACACACATACATATGAGTATGACATACACATAGACAGCCACGCATACAGTTACGTACATGTACTGTGTACATTATACAGACAAACACACACCCGACCATGCTAGCGATGGTATCACAGCTGAACAGGAAAACAGACATTCCAAGGACGTTAGCCCAACAGTAACACACTTAAACTGTCCACTCAATGTGAAATAAAGGTAGAGTTGGTTGATATGGTGGAACAGGATTAGGTGGTAGAGCACTTGGAATAAGGTGGGAGGGCTATAGAATGTAGTGATGCATTCCTCACCTTGTCTTTTCACAGCATACACATGTGATTACATGCACAAGCACATGTAGGCACACACACACACTTGTAGAAAACTTTTGAAGAACACTACACACAGCATAGACAGTTACCCCCTACATTAAGAGACAAACCAGTGTCACACAGCAGAGGGTAGGGTTAGGGTGGGTGTGGGGGAGTGTGTATGGTAAACACAGAAATGGCCACTTTGTGATTGCATGGTGGGAGGAGGAGAGGGTTAACAGGGGGAGGCAGGAAGTCAGAGTTTTGGTTGGATGATCAGGGGTGGAAAGGCCACTGGGAGAGAGTTCTACAATGCAGACACACTGCTTTTTGTGTGAATGGGCAATCAGTTTATTTCACTGTGTGTGCGTGTGTGTGTGTGTGTGTGTGTTTGTGTGCCTGTGGGAGTGTGTGTGATGGCTAAACAGAAGCCCTGTGTGGTGTTTACATGGGAAATATGACGCCAGTACATTGTGTGGGGGGCTGCCGTCGTGGAATGTCACATGCTTACAGGACAACAAAGGAAAGGCAGAGAAAACATACCGGAGACCAGTGACCCTATACTGGACTCCAGAGCTGTAGCTACTGAGCCAAGTTTGTTGAAGATTTGGGATTTTTGAAAGGCGCCATGTCAACACCAACTGTTCCAATACAATGACAATGTACTTAGCATGTTGTGGGACCTTTGGTGCTAACATGGCGATAGTAGGCCAAACTGAACGGGAGATATACATATATGGCTATGCTGTATGTTACTAAAGAATAGTTTAACTAATGACGATGTGTGGTTTTAGCAGTGTGCATATACACTCTCCAGGACAACTGGCAGTATGGGCTACTGTAAACATCCTTGACTGAAAGCTGGTGTTTCATATAGGGCTTTCAGTCGGATGTTTGCAGCTGCCAACTGCTATTATCATCACAACTACTATACAGATATTTTTACATAGCGACAACTGTTATAGCCATCACTATTAGGCTTACCGAGTCAACTGTGTCTGCCATAAAAACAAAGAGGCTTACTCTAGCACGCACATAGAGCCAAACAGAGCCGTACGCTAGCTTGAGCAATAAGTCAAACTCCTGCAAGGGCCACATTCCTACTGATTGTCATGCCTCCCTTTTATTTAGAGTCTTAGACCTGTAGTGTGGACTCTAGCCATTCTGTAACATGAATTGATCAATTCAATCCAAATATGTTTAGGGGTGCACACCCTGTTTCAGCACTCCGGACAGCTCTCAGTTTTACAGGCCATCCCAGGGGAGCAAACCCACAGTGATTACAAATATGGATGAGTCTCAATTCTCTTAGTTCAGTTAGATGGTTTTCTTACTGTGTCTCCTTTCCCTCATGACCACTGAAAAGTGAACAAACTGGACACACACACACACACACACACACTCTGCTACTTTTCCTTATGCTGTGTGTCTGTTAGCACCATCTCTGATGACTGTGCCCAAAGGAGTTCAGAATAAGAGAGTGGGAGAAAGGGAGAGGGAGGATAGGAAATGACTGCGAGGCTCTGTTCAGGCCAGTTGATTAACAGTGGCAGGGAGGGGTTACATCCTCAGGAGAGAAGAGAGGCGGGGGGATGACGGAAAGCTGAACACGGGCCAGGGACCCAGGGATCTCAAATGTCAGATAATGCTATTCCGTGGGAGTCGTCTGCTATCTTGTTTTCCTCATCATGGGCTGCATCTCAATAGTTCGAAATTAATTTCCTTGTCTAGGATACTACCTTTATCTACTGCCCTTTCTGACCACTGACAAGCAACACAGTGGAAACTTGTCATGTCCTTTTACCAAACAGTGTTCTTGAAGGAAAGGGGACAAGGAAAGTACGCTGTTAAGGAGTATTGGTATGCGGTCCTGTAAAGTTTATGATTAGGGTAATCTTATCCTTGATCTGTGGGTAAGAGTGAGTTCTAACTTCTGACCAATGACCTCTCCGGGCTTCAGTCAGTGTAAACATCCTACACTCTCAGCGGTGCCCTCTTTCAGCCGGGAGTGGGATGTTTGCGCTACCTGACTCGGGAACGCTCCCGGAATATAGTGGCGTGCTTTCGGAATGCCGGCCGAGGCGAAGCATGAAACGGGGAGGGGTCGCCATCTGATTGGCTGTGACCGGCTGATGTCGGCGCTGGTGGGACAGGACCACCCATCTCACAACAGATGTGTCTAGGCAGGTAGCCTAGTGGTTCAGAGCGTTGGACCAGTAACCTAAAGGTTGCTGGTTTGAATCCCTGAGCTGACTGAAAAATATGAAAATATGCCCTTGAGCAAGGCAAAACTCAAATTGCTCCTGAAAGTTGCTCTGGATAAGAGAGTGCTCAATGACTCAAATGTTAAACAGACACGCTACAGGAAACACGCACACACAGCACACACAGACTTACGTGAATGACGTCATGGCAACAGAGCGCAAGAGGAAGTAGCTATAAATACCTTCAGATGACCCCACAGAGACACACACAGCCCTCTCCATGTCTCACACCCTTCCTCCATGGGATGGGTTAGCTTTAGTGCCCTTGATCTACTGTTATTACTCCTTAACCCCAATGTTATTTTGGGTTTAACTCTGTATTCCTTACTCTTACCCTCTCTCTCCCTCTCTCTTCAATACAGACATCAGAGGAAGAAATACACTAAACGTACGTGGACACCTGCTCATCGAACATCTCATTCCAAAATCATGGTCCCCCCCTTTGCTGCTATAACAGCCTCCACTCTTCTGGGAAGGCTTTCTACTAGATGTTAGAACATTGCTGCGGGGACTTGCTTCCATTCATCCGCAAGCATTATTAAGGTCGGGCACTGATGTTGGGCGATCCCATGGGGTTGAGGTCAGGGCTCTGTGCAGGCAAGTCAAGTTCTTCCTCACCAATCTCGACAAACCATTTCTGTATGGACCTCGCTTTGTGCACGGATGCATTGTCATGCTAAAACAGGGAAGGGCCTTCCGCAAACTATTGCCACAAAGTTAGAAGCACAGAATTGTCTAGAATGTCATTGTATGCTGTAGCGTTAAGATTTCCCTTCACTGGAGCTAAGGGGAATAGCCCGAACCATGAAAAACAGCCCCAGACCATTATTCCTCCTCCACCAAACTTTACAGTTGGCACTATGCTTTCTGGCAGGTAGCGTGATTCATCACTCCAGAGAATGCATTTCCACTGCTCCATAGTCCAATGGTGGCGAGTGTTACACCACTCCAGCCCGACACTTGGCCTTGCGCATGGTGAGCTTAGGCTTGTGTGCAGCTGCTTGGTCATGGAAACCCATTTCATGAAGCTCCCAACAAATAGTTATTATGCTGACGTTGCCTCCAGAGGCAGTTTGGAACTCAGTAGTGAGTGTTTCTACAGAAGACATGATTTTTACGAGCTTCAGCACTCGGAGGTCCCGTTCAGTGAGATTGTGTAGCCTACCACTTAGCAGTTGAGCCATTGTTGCTCCTAGACGTTTCCACTTCACAATAACAGCACATCCTATTGACTGGGGCAGCTCTAGCAGGGCAAAAATGTGACTAACTGACATGTTGAAAAGGAAGGCATCCTATGACGGTTCCACTTTGAAAGCCACTGAGCTCTTCAGTACAGGCCATTCTACTGTCAATGTTTTCCTATTGAGATTTCAAGGCTGTGTGCTCAGTCTTAAACACCTGTCAGCAATGGGTGTGGCTGAAATAGCCGAATGCACTAATTTCAAGGGGTGTCCACATACTTTTGTAGTGTATAAGCTTTGACTTTATTTAGGGTAGAGGGTGTCCTGTCTCCATGGTTTACAATGTTAAAGGCAATGTTGAATATATTGCCTTTCCCTTCAATTCACCAGAAGAGGGCAGGCTAGCCTTGCAGATCACACATTGCGTAGGAAGTGCCATATAATTACAGCATTAAATACTGTATTATCAAAGACAATCTATTATATAGGCAAGGTACTCAAGTGACTGCTCTTACAATGGAAATACATGTCCTCAAAGATGGAATGCAGGTGGGAGGCGAGATCAGGTGGGACAATTCCAACCTGAACTAAGTCGTGCAGGAATTCCACGTGATTCCACTTATATCAGTACATTTGTAGCAGCCTAAACATTACGAAACTGTCTCATATCTGTCTCATAGACCTCCATACAAAACAATCCCCACTTGGTCTTATCACAAGACCATATTTTGGGCAGATTAAATCCTCTCCCTTTGCCTCATCTCTGATATTATTCAGAATACTATAGGATTTATTCCACATTGAACACTGCTTTTCTCCCCTCTTTCCTTTGACTCACCATTGCAGGTTTGAAAAGACTGCAGAGATTTAAGCAGGGTGCGCTCCAGCTATTCAAATAGGGTACAGGTGAAAGTGTTTGTGTTAGTGTGTGTGCTTCGTAAACATAAGTCAAAATATGTTTTTTTTCATATATTATTGAGTATAATTAATAAAGGCTGTTGTGTAATGAATAATGTGTGTGATTGTCTCAATGAGAGTAAAACATTAATGCGTTTGCTATCCTCCTCAAAACTCTTGCGGTACTGTTGGTCTTGAACTGTTAATGGGATTCACATGCTTCCTCTCTATTCCAAAAGTTATATCACTCCTTCTCTCTCTCTCTGCCACAAGGAACTGAAACGTAGAGCAACGTAGAGCTGACCTGGGTATGTCTGCGGTCAATGAAAGAGCTGGCTGACCAACCTGCCTCACACACACATTCAGTGCCTTTAGAAACTACTCACACCATTTGACGTAATGCAAATTTTATTATGTTACAGCCAGAATGAAAATAGATTACATTTAGATTTGTTTTCACTGACCTACAGACAACAGCCCATAATGTCAAAGTGGAATTATGTTTTTCAAATGTTTACAATTTTTTTTTTTTTAATGAAGCTGAAATGTCTTGAGTCAATAAATATTCCGTTTTTTTAATGACTACCTTATCTATGTACCCCACACATACAATTATTTGTAAGGCCATCATTTGAGCAGTGAATTTCAAACACAGATTCAATCACAAAGACCGGGGAGGTTTTCCAGTGCCTCGCAAAGAAGGACAGCTATTTGTAGATGGGTAAAAACATTTTTTTAAAGCAGACATTGAATATCGCTTTGTGCATGGTGAAATTATTATTTACACTTTGGATGGTCTATCAATATATCCAGTCACTACAAAGATACAGGCGTCCTTCCAAACTCAGTTGCCGAAGAGGAAGGAAACCGCTCAGGGATTATCCATAAGGCCAATAGTGATTTTAAAACTGTTACAGTCTTCTTAGGGCTGAGATCCCGCTAACGGGATCGATATGACAACAGCCAGTGAAAGTGCAGGGCGCGAAATTCAAAACAACAGAAATCCCATAATTAAAATTCCTCAAACATAGAAGTATTTCACATCATTTTAAAAATACACTTCTTGTTAATCCCACCACAGTGTCTGATTTCAAATAGGCTTTATGGCGAAAGCACCACAAACGATTATCTTAGGTCAGAGCCAAGTCGCAGAAAAACACAGCCATTTTTCCAGCCAAAGAGAGGAGTCACAAAAATCAGAAGTAGAGATAAAATTAATCACTTTGATGATCTTCATCAGATGACACTCATAGGACGTCATGTTACACAATACATATATGTTTTGTTCGATAAAGTTCATATTTTTATCAAATCTCAGTATACATTGACGCGTTATGTTCAGTAGTTCCAAAAACATCTGGTGATTTTGCAGAGAGCCACAGCAATTTACAGAAATACTCATTATAAATGTTGATGACAGTACAAGTGTTATGCATGGAACTTTAGATACACTTCTCCTTAATGCAACCGCTGTGTCAGATTTCAAAAAAGCTTTAAGGAAAAAGCAAACCATGCTATAATCTGAGTACGGCGCTCAGAGACCAAACAAGCCAGAAAGATATCCGCCATATTGTGCAGTCAACATTAGTCAGAAATAGCATTATAAATATTCACTTACCTGTGATGATCTTCATCAGAATGCACTCCCAGGAATCCCAGTTCCACAATAAATGTTTGTTTTGTTCGATAATGTCCATAATTTATGTCCAAATAGCTACTTTTGTTAGCGTGTTTTTTAAACAAATTCAAAGTCACGAAGCGAGTTCACTAGGAGCAGACGAAATATCAAAAAGTTCTGTTACAGTCCGTAGAAACATGTCAAACGATGTATAGAATCAATCTTTAGGATGTTTTTAACTTCTTGACCATACTTGAGACGCAGACGTCTCAAGTATGCCCCTGGAAATGCAAATGCGCTACGCTAAATGCTAAATGTACTCGTTACAACTCAATCTTTGATCAAAATTCACAAGCAGGGTATTGAATTAAAGCTACACTCGTTGTGAACCTAGCCAGCAAGTCAGATTTTTAAAATGCTTTTCGGCGAAAGCATGAGAAGCTATTATCTGATAGCATGCACCCCCCAAAATGCCAGCACGACACGTAAACAACAGATTTTGCGGTAGCCGGCGTTACCCAAAACGCAGAAATAAAATATAAAACATTCATTACCTTTGACGAGCTTCTTTCTTGGCACTCCTATATGCCCCATAAACATCACTATTGGGTCTTTTTTTCGTTTAAATCGGTCCATATATACCCAAAATAGCTTTGTATGGAAGCTGTGTCATTCAGAAAAGAACATCGTTTTTAAACGCTGCGTAATTTTTTAAAATTAAAAAAGTCGACGATAAACTTTCACAAAACACTTCGAAATCCTTTTGTAATCCAACTTTAGGTATTAGTAAACGTTTATAATCTATCAAAATGATTACAGGGCGATGTATTTTCAATAGGTCTTCACTTGCAAAACAATGGCTGATAATGTCTTCATCAACTACATCCGGGTGAAGACTGGGAAAATGGATGCCAGATAGATGGATTTTCCAACAATTAATTCAATTGAAAATGACGACAATGGCGACATCGTGTGGAATTTGTATGAATTGCAGGCAGGTCGATATTAAATTCTGTTCTCTTTTAACAACTCGTGGAAGTGACTTATGGAAATTATTTTTAGCTTTCAGAGAGCAGTTTTTCTTGCGTTTTTCAATGAAACACACGATCTGTTATAGTCACAGCCGTGATTTAACCAGTTTTATAAACTTCAGAGTGTTTTCTATCCACACATACTAATCATATGCATATACTATATTCCTGGCATGAGTAGCAGGACGCTGAAAAGTTGCACGATTTTTAACAGAATTTTCGAAAAAGGAGGGGGTAGAAGTAAGATTAACATAAATGTTCAATAATGTTCCAACAACCAATAATGTTCCAAAAGCAATGGAACGCAAGCTACCTCTCACGTGAACAAGTGTCACGAGCTCAAAGCATTCTGCCAGACCTCTGACTCATGCCCCTCTCATTCGCCCCCACTTTACATTAGAAGCATCAAACTAGGTTCTAAAGACTGTTGACATCTAGTGGAAGCCTTAGGAAGTGCAACATGACCAATATCCCACTGTATCTTCAATAGGGAATGAGTTGAAAAATGACCAACCTCAGATTTCCCACTTCCTGGTTGGATTTTTTCTCAGGTTCTTGCCTGCCATATGAGTTCTGTTATACTCACACACTCATTCAAACAGTTTTAGAAACTTCAGAGTGTTTTCTATACAAATATACTAATATGCATATATTAGCAAATGGGACTGAGTAGCAGGCAGTTTACTCTGGGCACCTTATTCAGCCAAGCTACTCAATACTGCCCCCAGCCATAAGAAGTTAAACTTAGTTGGGATTGATGTCCCATCCACGGGACGGTTGAGCTACATAGGCTAATGTGATTAGCATGAGGTTGTAAGTAACAAAACATTTCCCAGGACATAGACATATCTGATATTGTCAGAAAGCTTACATTTTTTTAATCTAACTGCACTGTCCAATTTACAGTAGCTATTACAGTGAAATAATACCATGCTATTGTTTGAGGAGAGTGCACAATTTTGAACATGAAAAGTTATTAATAACCAAATTAGGCACATTTAGACAGTCTTTATACAACATTTTGAATGGAAAAGCAATGGTTCATTGGATCAGTCTAAACCTTTGCACATATACTGGTGCCATCTAGTGGCCAAAATCTAATTTCACCTGGGCTGGAATAATACATTATGGCCTTTCTCTTGCATTTCAAAGATGATGGTACAAAAAAATTCAAAATGAAGGTTGGTTTTTTCTTTGTATTATCTTTTACCAGATCTATTTTGTTATATTCTTCTACATTCCTTTCAAATCTCCACAAACTTCAAAGTGTTTCCTTTCAAATGGTACCAAGAATGTGCATATCCTTGCTTCAAGGCCTGAGCTACAGGCAGTGAGATTTGGGTGTCATTTTAGGGAAAATTTAAAAAAAGAGGCAGATCCTTAAGAGGCTTTTAAAGAAATACTTACAGCTGTAATCTCTGCCAAAGGTGCTTCTAGTATTGATTTAGGGGTGTGAATACTTATGTACAGTGCATTCTGAAAATATTCAGACCCCTTGATTTTTTCCCACATTTTGTTACGTTACAGCCTTTTAATAAAATTGATTAAATATTGTTTTGCCTCATCAATCTAAACACAATACTGTACCCTGTAATGACAAAGCAAAAACGAGATTGTAGATTTTTTTTGTTACATTTTTGTATCACATTTACATACGTTTTTGTTTATTTTTATTTGTTTTATTTTACCCCCTTTTTCTCCCTAATTTCATGATATCCAATGGCGATCTTGTCTCATCACTGCAACTCCACATAGGGCTTGGGAGAGGCGAAGGTTATATCATGCGTCCTGTGAAACATGACCTCCCCCCAAACCGCACTTCTTAACACCTGTGTTGGAGGAAACACCGGGTTTGAAAACATGTTTTCACCTTGTCATTATGGGGTATTGTATGTCAATGTAAGAGAAATACATTTGATCCATTTTTAATTCAGGCTGTACAAAATGTGGAATAAGTTAAGCGGTATAAATAATTTCTGAAGACACTGTACACTCACACACACACACACACACACACACACACATAGTGCTGTTACACTCATTAGCACAGTCACAAACAGACACAGAAAAACATATATTTGGACAGCTGGAGAGGCCGGATTATGTGAGAGTTGTGCTAAGTGTTTGGATATAAACAACAGTCTGGCCAGAAGGGTTGCCAAAGGTCAACCAAGTACAACGCGTGTGTTTGGTTTGTGTGTGTGCGTGTTATTCCATCTCATGAAACCTGTGAATCCCCTTAAACATATATAATGAATTATTGAATTAATGGTCAACTCCTTGGTTAAATAAATGTTTCATACACACGCACTGTCTTTGTGCTTACTGGTGTAGGCCTATGTTCTTTTCACATCTCTTTCTGCTCCTTAGAAAGCAGAAGTTCTCTCAGAGTAACAGTTAGTTTTGACCTCGGACTGACACCTAAACAAGTCCAGTTTCGGGTGAGAAACGCAGTTTAGCGTTTTTAGTCATTAATTTAGTTCTGGAGGCAGCTCTGATGCACAGCCACAAAGTCATAAAATCTGATTGTAAACCTAACCTTAAGGTGCTACATATAGGATGTTTTTATTTTATGTTCGCATTGTAATTTCAGAAAATGTCCATAATATAATGTATCTGCAGTAATAGTGGAATGGTAGTGTTTCACAGTATTACTTGCCTGCCAGTGTTGTGATTGACTGTGATATTCGGCAATTGATTTCAAATACCGGAGCAGCATCTGTTGTCAAAACAGGAAAGCTGTTCTGACTTTGTGGCTGTGTTAGTTCAAATCACACTCATTTTCTGGTTGCTACAATTCTACACTGTTCGCTCAATTTCAGGTTACAGCTGTAAAAACTATATTTTTTGTTTCGCAGAGATTTAGATGGCACAATGATTCCCTACACTATTCAGTGCTTGTTTTCTCACATAAACTGTAATTGAGCGAATAGTATAGAATTTTAGCAACCAGGAAATGACCGAGCGATTTCCACTAGAAAACACTGGCACAGTCAGAACAGCTTTCCCATTCTGACAAAGAATGCCGCTCCGGTGGGAGAAATCAATAGTGGAATATCACAGTGAATCACAACACTGGAGGGTAAGTAGTACTTTGAAACACTATTATTCCACTATTAGCGCCAGATACGGTAAACTGTACAGTGCCTTAAGAAAGTATTCATACCCCTTGACTTATTCCACATTTTGTTGTGTTACAGCTGGAAATTAAAATGGATTAAATAGATTTTTTTTCTCTTACCCATCTACAGACAATGCCCCACATAATGACAAAGTGAAAATATGTTTTTAGAAATGTTAGATACTTAAATATATCTCATTTACATATGTATTTACACCCTTGAGGTATTACATGTTGGTTGTTGAAAATGGCAAGAAATTAATTTTCAAGTCTTGCCATACAGTGGCTTGCAAAAGTATTCACCCCACTTGGCATTTTTCCTATCTTGTTGCCTTACAATACCTGGAATTAAAATATATTTTTTGGGAGTTTTTATCATTTGATTTACACAACATGCCTACCACTTTGAAGATGCAAAATATTTTTTACTGTGAAACAAACGAGAAATAAGACAAAAAACTGAACTTGAGCGTGCATAACTATTCAACCCCCACAAAGTCAATACATTGTAGAGCCACCTTTTGCAGCAATTACAGCTGCAAATCACTGGGATTTTTGCCCATTCTTCAAGGCAAAACTGCTCCAGTTACTCAAGTGTTGCTTTAGCAGTGCACTTAGGGTCACTGTCCTCTCTGGAAGACTGAAAAAGGTTTTCCTCAAGAATTCCCATGTACTTAATGCCATCCATCAATCTTCAATTCTGACCAGTTCCCCAGTCCCTGTCGATGAAAAACATCCCCACAGCATGATGCTGCCACCACCATGCTTCACTCTGGGTATGGTATTCTCGGGGTAATGAGAGGTGTTGGGTTTGCGCCAGATATAGTATTTTCCTTGATGGCCAAAAAGCTCAATTTAGTCTCATCTGACCAAAGTACCTTCTTCCATATGTTTGGGGAGTCTCCCACATGCCTTTTGGCGAACACCTAACATGTTTGCTTATTTTTTATTTTCTTTTTCTGGCCACTCTTTCGTAAAGCCTAGCTCTGTGGAGTGTACGGCTTAAAGTGGTCTTATGGACAGATACTCCCATCTCTGCAGTGGTTATCTTTGGTCTCTTTGTTGCCTCTCTGATTAATGCCCTCCTTGCCTGGTCCATGAGTTTTGGTGGGCGGCCCTTTCTGGGCAGGTTTGTTGTGGTGCCATATTCTTTCCATTTTTTAATAATGGATTTAATGGTGCTCTGTGGGATGTTCAAAGTTTCGGATATTTTTTTATAACCTAACCCTGATCTGTACTTCTACCAAACTCTGTCCCTGACCTGTTTGGAGAGCTCTTTGGTCTTCATGGTGCCGCTTGCTTGGTGGTGTTAGTGGTGAGATCATATGACAGATCATGTGACAGTTAGATTGCACACAGGTGGACTTTATTGAACTAATTATGTGACTTTTGAAAGTAATTGGTTGCACCGGGTCTTATTTAGGGTCTTCATAGCAAAGGGGATGGATACATACGCACGCACCACTTTTCCGTTTTTTGTATAACATTTTTTTTTAAACAAGTAATTTTTTTTTTCATTTCACTTCACCAATTTGGACAATTTTGTGTATGTTCATTAAATGAAATCCCAATAAAAATCCATTTAAAGGACAGGTTGTAATGCAACAAAATAGGAAAACCGCCAAGGGGGGATGAATACTTTTGCAAGGCACTGTAGATTGTCAAGACGATTTAATTGGAGTTACATTTTTGACTACACTGGGCCTATAATATTTAATCGATTTTACACAGTAGTGGTGAGTTTATTGTCTATGTTCAATAATAAAGTTTTTCTTGTTTATATTTTCCTTCTTATTCGCCACATGTTATCTTACCTTCAAGGTCACAATGTTTGCCTATGTACAGTATACACTTTCTAAATGTCTCTGATTTAATACATGTAGCTGTAGATGAGAACAAGTGAATCCTAAATCTGATGTAATGCATCATATGCACCCATTACAAATAAATGAATAATATTATTAATATTATAAAACAATGTGTTAGAAATTAAACTTTTGATTGGCCAAATTAATGAAAGATTTATTGTTACAAAGGTGTGAATGTGAAAAAGGGATGATGATCACATCAACTCTTACAGAGACAAATCCCCGGAGCCCACTGGTGGTACAGACAGGAAGCAGCACACTTCTTATCAGGTGCAGACACAACACCTGCAGAAGTTTCCAGTCCAAACTTGAGAGTAAACTGAAACAATAAAAGGAGAAAAACACCAAGAAGCCAAGGCAAACGTTCCAATCTGGAAGGGGAGTGAATGTCTCACACACAGGCACATGCTTGATAACGTACATTTGAAGTCGGACATTTACATACACCTCAGCCAAATACATTTAAACTCAGTTTTTCACAATTCCATAATTCACTGTCTTAGGTCAGTTAGGATCACCACTTTATTTTAAGAATGTGAAATGTCAGAATAATAGTAGAGAGAATTATTTATTTCAGCTTATATTTCTTTCATCACATTCCCAGTGAGTCAGAAGTTTACATACACTCAATTAGTATTTGGTAGCTTTGCTTTAAAATTCTTTAACTTGGGTCAAACGTTTCAGGTAGGCTTCGACAAGCTTCCCACAATAAGTTGGGTGAATTTTGGTCCATTCCTCCTGACAGAGCTTGTGTAACTGAGTCAGGTTTGTAGGCCTCCTTGCTCGCACACACTTTTTCAGTTCTGCCCACACATTTTATATAGGATTGAGATCAGGGCTTTGAAATGGCCACTCCAAAACTTTGACTTTGTTGTCCTTAAGCCATTTTGCCACAACTTTGGAAGTAAGCTTAGGGTCATTGTGCATTTGGAAGACCCATTTGCGACCAAGCTTTAACTTCCTGACTGATGTCTTGAGATGTTGCTTCAATATATCCACATATTTTCCATCCTCATGATGCCATCTATTTTGTGAAGTGCACCAGTCCCTCCTGCAGCATAGCACCCCCACAACATGATAATGCCACCCCCGTGCTTCACGGTTGGGATGGTGTTCTTTGGCTTGCAAGCTTCCCCCTTTTTCCTCTAAACATAACGATGGTCATTATGGCCAAACAGTTCTATTTTCGTTTCATCAGACCAGAGGACATTTCTCCAAAAAGTATGATCTTTCCTTTCAGGTTATGTCGATATAGGACTCATTTTACTGTGGTTATAGAGTTTTGTACCTGTTTCCTCCAGCATCTTCACAAGGTACCCTGGGGCAAAAAAAGTATTTAGTCAGCCACCAATTGTGCAAGTTCTCCCACTTAAAAAGATGAGAGAGGCCTATAATTTTCATCATAGGTACACTTCAACTATGACAGACAAAATGAGAAAAAAAATCCAGAAAATCACATTGTAGGATTTTTAATGAATTTATTTGCAAATTATGGTGGAAAATAAGTATTTGGTTATAACAAAAGTTTATCTCAATACTTTGTTATATACCCTTTGTTGGCAATGACAGAGGTCAAACGTTTTCTGTAAGTCTTCACAAGGTTTTCACACACTGTTGCTGGTATTTTGGCCCATTCCTCCATGCAGATCTCCTCTAGAGCAGTGATGTTTTGGGGCTGTTGCTGGGCAACACAGACTTTCAACTCCCTCCAAAGATTTTCTATGGGGTTGAGATCTGGAGACTGGCTAGGCCACTCCAGGACCTTTAAATGCTTCTTACGAAGCCACTCCTTCATTGCCCGGGCGGTGTGTTTGGGATCATTGTCATGCTGAAAGACCCAGCCACGTTTCATCTTCAATGCCCTTGCTGATGGAAGGAGGTTTTCACTCAAAATCTTACGATACATGGCCCCATTCATTCTTTCCTTTACACGGATCAGTCGTCCTGGTCCCTTTGCAGAAAAACAGCCCCAAAGCATGATGTTTTCACCCCCATGCTTCACAGTAGGTATGGTGTTCTTTGGATGCAACTCAGCATTCTTTGTCCTCCAAACACAACGAGTTGAGTTTTTACCAAAAAGTTATATTTTGGTTTCATCTGACCGTATGACATTCTCCCAATCTTCTTCTGGATCATCCAAATGCTCTCTAGCAAACTTCAGACGGGCCTAGACATGTACTGGCTTAAGCAGGGGGACACGTCTGGCACTGCAGGATTTGAGTCTCTGGCGGCGTAGTGTGTTACTGATGGTAGGCTTTGTTACTTTGGTCCCAGCTCTCTGCAGGTCATTCACTAGGTCCCCCCGTGTGGTTCTGGGATTTTTGCTCACCGTTCTTGTGATCATTTTGACCCCACAGGTTGAGATCTTGCGTGGAGCCCCAGATCGAGGGAGATTATCAGTGGTCTTGTATGTCTTTCATTTCCTAATAATTGCTCCCACAGTTGATTTCTTCAAACCAAGCTGCTTACCTATTGCAGATTCAGTCTTCCCAGCCTGGTGCAGGTCTACAATTTTGTTTTTGGTGTCCTTTGACAGCTCTTTGGTCATGGCCATAGTGGAGTTTGGAGTGTACCTGCCATTAATACCGGTAACGATTGGAGGAGAGAGGAGCCTCTTAAAGAAGAAGTTACAGGTCTGTGAGAGCCAGAAATCTTGCTTGTTTGTAGGTGACCAAATACTTATTTTCCACCATAATTTGCAAATAAATTCATTAAAAATCCTACAATGTGATTTTCTGGATTTTTTTCTCATTTTGTCTGTCATAGTTGAAGTGTACCTATGATGAAAATTATAGGCCTCTCTCATCTTTTTAAGTGGGAGAACTTGCACAATTGGTGGCTGACTAAATACTTTTTTGCCCCACTGTACTTTGCTGTTGCACATTTTGCACCAAAGTACGTTCATCTCTAGGAGACAGAACGCGTCTCCTTTCTGAGCGGTATGACAACTGCGTGGTCCCATGGTGTTTATATTTGCGCACTATTGTTTGTGCAGACGAACATGGTACCTTCAGGCGTATGGAAATTGCTCCCAAGGATGAACCATACTTGTGGAGGTCTACCATTTTTTCTGAGGTCTTGGCTGATTTCTTTTGATTTTCACTTGATGTCAAGCAAAGAGGCACTGAGTTTGAAGGTAGGCCTTAAAATACATCCACAGGTACACCTCCAATTGACTCAAATGATGTCAATTAGCCTATCAGAAGCTTCTAAAGCCATGACATCATTTTCTAGAATTTTCCAAGCTGTTTAAAGGAACAGTCAACATAGTGTATGTAAACTTCTGACCCACTGGAATTGTGATACAGTGAGTTATAAGTGAAATAGTGCTAACCGACTTGCCAAAACTATAGTTTGTTAACAAAAATGTGTGGAGTGGTTGAAAAACTAGTTTTAATGACTCCAACCTAAGTGTATGTGAACTTCTGACTTCAACTGTATGGGATATCAACAGAGGTACATTTTTCTGGGTGACCTAAATATTGATTGGCTTTCATCAAGCTGCCTACTCAAGAAAAAGCATCAAACTGTCACCAGTCAGTACCTGCAACCTGGTTCAGGTTATCAGTCATCCTACCAGGGTATTTACAAACAGCACAGGAGTTAAATAATCCACAAGTATTGATCACATCTTTACTAATGTTGGAGAAATCTGCTCTAAAGCAGTATCTAAATCTATCAGATGTAGTCATCATAATATAGTAGCCATTTCTAGGAAAACCAAAGTTCCAAATTTGAGCCTAAAACAGTGTATAAGAGGTCATAAATTTAAGTTTTGTAGTAATTCCAACGTTGAAGGTGTAAGAATATTTGCAGCTCGGTGGTGTGTAATGAGGAGTAACCAGACGCTGCACTTATGAAATTGCTTATTCCAGTTACTAATTAGCATGCACCCATTAACAAAATTACTGAAAAATAACCTGTTAAATCCCTGTGGATAAATTATATAAAAAATAATAGTAAAAACTGACAAGTGTCTTCACTGACTTTTTCAACCTTTCCTTGACCGAGGCACGTTTCAAGCAAACCACCATAGTCCCTGTGCCCAAGAATGCCAAGGTTACCTGAATGACTACCAACCCGTAGCACTCATATCTGTAGCCAAGCTTTGAAAGGCTGGTCATGGCTCACATCAACACCATCATCCCAGAAACCTTAGACAAACTCTCATTTGCATACCGCCCCAATAGATCCACAGATGACGCGTTCTCTCTTGCACTCCACACTGCCTTTCCCACCTGGAATGTAGTGGAGCGGGTTGAGAGTTTCAAGTTCCTTGGTGCCCACATCACCAACAAACTATCATGGTACAAACACACCAAGACAGTTGTGAAGAGGGCATGGCAACACCTATTCCCCCACAGGAGACTGAAAATATTTGGTATGTGTCCTCAGATCCTCAAAATGTTCTACAGCTGCACCATCGAGAGCATGATGTGCTGAGCTGTATGCACTACCCTCTGTAGCACCTTGCGTTCAGATGCTGAGCAGGTGCCATAAGCGGTGATGCCGCTTGGTATGGCACCGCTTGGTATGGCAACTGCTCAGCATCCGACTGCAAGGTGCTACAGAGGGTAGTGCATACAGCTCAGTACATCACTGGGGCCAAGCATCCTACCACCCAGGACTTCTATACCAGGCGATGTCAGAGGAAGGCCCTAAAAATTGTCAGACTCCAGCCACCCAAGTCATAGACTATTCTCTCTGCTACCGCACGGCAAGTGGTACTGGAGCACCAAGTCTAGGTCCAAGCGGATTCTTCACAGCTTCCTCCAAGCCATTAGACTGCTGAACAGTTAATCAAGTGGCTACCCGGACTATTTTGCCTTTACCCCCTTTGTTACCCGAATGCAACTCGCTGTTTATTATCGATGCATAGTCACTTCACCCTTACCTATATGTACATATGACCTCTATTACCTCAATTAACCTGTACCCCCACACATTGACTTGGTACTGGTACCCCCCCTGTCTATAATTTTACCAAATTTCTGTCGGCATGTGCAACCAGAGGAAAAATAACTCTGGACCACCTTTAAGTCACACACAGACACACATACAAAGCTCTCCCTCACCCTCCATTTGGCAAATCTGACCATAATTCCATCCTCCTGATTCCATCTTACATGCAAAACAATAAAGCAGGAAGCACCAGTGATTAGATCAATAAAAAAGTGGTCAGATGAAGCAGATGCTAGGGTACAGGACTGTTTTGCTAGCACAGACTGGAATATGTTCCGGGATTCCTCCAATGGCATTGAGGAGTACACATCTGTCATTGGCTTCATCAATAAGTGCATCGATGACGTCGTCCCCACAGTGACCGTACGTACATAAGCCAACCAGAAGCCATGGATTACAGGCAGCATCCACACTGAGCTAAAGCCTAGAGCTGCCGCTTTCAAGGAGCGGGACTCTAACCCGTAAGCTTATAAGAAATCCCACTATGCCCTCCGACAAACCATCAAACAGGCAAAAATTCAATACAGGACTAAGATCAAGTCGTACTACACCGGCTCTGACGCTCGTCGGATGTGGCACGGCTTGCAAACCATTACAGATTACAAAAGGAAGGACAGCCGAGAGCTGCCCAGTGACACGAGCCTACCAGATGAGCTAAACTACTTCTCTGCTTGCTTCGAGGCAAATAACACTGAAACATGCATGAGAACACCAGCTGTACCGGAAGACTGTGGGATCACGCTCTCCGCAGCCGATGTGAGTAAAACCTTTAGACAGGTCAACATTCACAAGACCAAGGGGCCAGATGCATTACCAGGACGTGTACTGCAAGCATGACTAACTAGCAAGTGTCTTCACTAACATTTTCAACCTCTCTCTGTCCGAGTCTGTAATACCAACATGTTTTAAGTAGACCACCATAGTGCCTGTGCCCAAGAACACTAAGGTAACCTGCCTAAATGACTACCTACCCGTAGCACTCATGTCTGTAGCCATGAAGTGCTTTGAAAGGCTGGTCATGGCTCACATCAACACCATCATCCCAGAAACCCTAGACCCACTCCAATTTGCATACTGCCCCAACAGATCCACAGATTATGCCATCTCTATTGCACTCCATACTGCCCTTTCCCACATGGACCTAAGGAAAACTTATGTGAGAATGCTATCCATTGACTACAGCTCAGCGTTCAACACCATTGTGCCCTCAAAGCTCATCAATAAGCTAAGGACCCTGGGATTAAACACCTCCCTCTGCAACTGGATCATGGACTTCCTGACGTGCCGCCCCCAGGGGGTAAAGATAGGTAGCAACACATCCGCCAAGTTGATCCTCAACACAGGGGCCCCTCAGGGGTGCATGCTCAGTACCCTCCTGTACTCCCTGTTCACTCATGACTGCACGGCCAGGCACGACTCCAACACCATCATAAAATGTGCCAATTGACACAACAGTGGTAGGCCTGATCACCGACAACAACGAGACAGCCTATAGGGTGGAAGTCAGAGACCTGGCCTTGTGGTGCCAGGACAACAACCTCTCCCTCAACGTGATCAAGACAAAGGAGATGATTGTGGACTACAGGAAAAAGAGGACCGAGTATGCCCCCATTCTCATCGACGGGGCTGCAGTGGAGGAGGTTGAGAGCTTCAAGTTCCTTGGTGTCTACATCACCAACAAACTAACATGGTCCAAACACACCAAGATAGTGCGGGCACGACTATTCCCCCTCAGGAGACTGAAAAGATTTGGCATGGATCCTCAGATCCTCAAAAGGTTCTACATCTGCACTGTCGAGAGCATCCTAACTGGTTGCATCACTGCCTGGTATGGCAACTGCTCGGCCTCCGACCGCAAGGCGCTACAGAGGGTAGTGCGAACGGCCCAGTACATCACTGGGGCCAAGCTTCTTGCCATCCAGGACCTCTATACCAGGCGGTGTCAGAGGAAGGCCCTACGAATTGTCAAAGACGTCAGCCACCCTAGTCATAGACTACCGTACGGCAAGCGGTACCGGAGCTCCAAGTCTAGGTCCAAGAGGCTTCTGAACAGCTTCTACCCCCAAGCCATAAGACTCCCGAACATGTAGTCAACTGGCTACCCAGACGATTTGCATTGAGGTGACTACCTCATGAAGCTGGTTGAGAGAATGCCAATAGTGTGCAAAGCTGTCATCAAGGCAAAGGGTGGGTACTTTGAAGGATCTCAAATATAAAATATATTTTGATTTGTTTAACCCTTTTCTGGTTACATAGTAACCATTAGAACATAGTGAAAATAAAGAAAAACCCTTGAATGAGCAGGTGTGTCCATACTTTTAACTGGTACTGTAGATGGAGAGCTAACATTAATACTATTTTTTATGCATATTTTTTATGCATGTCAATCTCTCGTGGCTCAAAGTAGAAGAGAGATTGACTTCATCACTACTTGTATTTGTGAGAGGTATTGACATGTCGAATGCACCAAGCTGTCTGTTTACACTATTAGCACACAGCTTGGACACCCATGCATACCCAACAAGACATGCCACCAGAGGTTTCTTCACAGTCCCTAAGTCCAAAACAGACTATGTGAAACACACAGTACTACATAGAGCCATGACTACATGGAACTCTATTCCACATCTAGTACCTCATGCAAGCAGTAAAATTTGATCAAAGAAAAAAACAGATAAAAATACCCCTTATGGAACAGCGGGGACTACACACACAGTTACAGACACATGCATACACACACACACACACACGATAACATGCGCACTATACACACATGTACACATGGATTTTGTGTTGTAGATATGTGGTAGTAGAGGAGTGGACGGGGCACACACCTAATGTGTTGTGAAATGCATTTGACGTTTTTAATTTGTATAACTGCCTTTTGCATGTGTTTGCGTGTGCGTGTTTGCGTGTATGTGAAAGATCACACCATATCACACGCATTTTTCTTCTCACAGCACACTTTAATTTACACCAACCTGTGTGTGTTACTTCAGAGCTTTTAAGTTTTAAAATCTCTACTGTTAACCTGAAATTGCCATAACTCTGGATATCCATAGCACTCTTTGGACTCATATGTGTGCTGCTGTCTATACACTCGCCTTCTGTGGTCTTGTAAACTGCCGTGGGGCAGTTGGGGTCATAGTAGGTCAGGCTCATAGAATGGCTTGAACAAACATGTTCTATAGATCTAACGGTGATAATATCATTTTCCATTAGTACATGTCGAACAATGAGAAATGTAGCTGGTTGGGTTTGTCAGTAGGGTCTTGCCACCAGCGCTCTCTACTCCCATATACTCTCTCTTACACACAACACACACACACATACGCACAATAAAGTACACAGTCTTTTCCTTTTGACTTGCCATATTTTAATACAGTAAAAAAAAATTGTCTCCATACACTTTCTATACAAATCATAAGAATTGATACAAGTTACAAAACATACTTATGTATGGAACCTTTACACATCCAAAGACAAGTCAGTCACAAAGACAAGTCAGTCACAAGGATGGACGCAGACAGAGAGAGAGAGAGAGAGAGATGCATCTATCCCTGAAACAGACCACTATACCTTGTATATGGAAGTAAAACATTTGAAGAGTTTCCAGCATTCCATAGACTGGATTTACAGTTAGTTCCTCTCCTCATTCCTGTTTCTCGTGCCAATCCTCCATCCCCTCCCAAATTGCGTCATCTTAGCCCAGATGACAATAGAGGCAGTTAAACAATGAGGGTCTGGAGAGAAACAGAGAGGGAATAGATTCTTCTTTATCATAATCTAAATATCCTCTGAAAGATGGGGTGGGGGGGAAATTAGGCATTTTAACTGGTCTTCATTGGCACATTATTATTTCAGTACGCCAATGCCAGCCAACTGCATGGCTAGAGATAAGGAGAGACAGAATGAGAGAGAACTAGAAAGAAAGAGAGTTGGATTCAAGCCATCCACTCAGCCTCCTTTAATTCTCGCAATTGCGGAAGAAGTGGTAGATGAAGAGTAGGAAGAGAAAGAGAGTGTGAGAGAGAGAAATCCTAAAAAAACAGATATGCACTGTATACAAAGACGAGATACTCTATTGTGTATGGGTTTATGGGTGAGTGAAAGAGTGAGTAAATCTGTCTGTATGAATAATAAGTTGTGTATAGGCTTTACTATAAATGCTTATTTGTATCTACATACACTCAACAGTTATGCATTTTATTTTCCCAATAAAATAAAAAAAACAGGCAAATCACCATCCTGGATTCGGATCCAATTCAAGTCTTGCACGTCCCCAATAGATTGGTCCAGGATTCAGGACCCAAGTGCCAGGTACTGTTGTCACCCGTTACTGTGAATCATGTGAAATGTGTGCCATTCAAAAAAAAGAGCTATGTCAAGCTGCCGTCAAGTTATTTGTGTGTTTATAAGCATACCGGTACACTGAAATGGTCACGTTCTGTCCTTGTGAAAGCAAATTCTACCTTTTCGCTAACACCCATCAGGTAACCACATTCATACCCGAAAACACCCTTTAACACAAACACTGGTAAGTACACACACATCCCTAATGGCACACAATCAACCAGTAAAAGATGAATAGAAAAAGAGGCACTTCAGATAGTAGTACACAAATTGGCTAGCACACACACACACTACAGTCTCGACACACTGATAGCTACAGTGTTAATACTTGAGCCCATATTATCAATCACATTACAGTATACCTGAAAAGCTCATATGAGCCTGTGCGTCTGACTAGCTTGGCTGCTCGGAAAGCTACAGAAGGCTTTGTGTAGGAAGATGGGATTCCGACACCCAAAGTTTCACCGTCATCGCCAGGCTCAGCAGTCAACAGTAAGATCAGCTCAGGAAGTAACAGAGCTATTTCATATAGGAAGACAGATTGTCAAAGGTGCAAGGTTTCACACAGCAGCCGCCCTTTCAAGCAGTTCTTCATATCCTATCAGATTATTTGTTTCATACTTCCAACCGATCAGGCTGCTTGTTGTATGCTAAGCCCTACATGTGATCTGCTTGGCTAGAAGGTTCTGTACAATTAGTGGATTACCAAGTGCAGTCAATCTACACAAAAGGAAGAATGACATTGTGACAAGAGAGAAAACATTGCAAGAGTAGTTTAACGTTAAGGATTGTGCTGCATACTAAACTTAGCTACTACAACTTAGCTACGACTTTTGAGTTCATAAAAACATGGCATTGGCCAGTATTGCTACAATAACCCCCCCAACCACCCCCCAATCCATCAAGACACACATACACCACTTCTTCCCTAAACTATTCTCCCTACAGTGGAACAGTCTCAATGTACTTGCCCCTGTCCCCCCTACCCCTCTCCATCACCCCCTCCTGGAGGGTTTTGGTGGAGACGGTATAGCCCTTGGTTCCCTTCCCATCTCCTCCCCCACACCCCCCTCCCACTGAGTCCTTCTTCGTAAGTGGACTACAAGCCCTATGGGGGTCTCCTCCTCTCCTCTCCCTCTCTGGGGTGGGTTCTGCCACCCTGCCTCCTGGCCCTGCCTCAGCTCCTCTCCTCCTGGCCGGGGGCCCCCAGAGGAAGGTGTTGGCCGGCTGGTAGTGCTGGCGGGCGTACCGGAGCAGGCTGCGGCGGTGGGAGCGGAGGCGGATGGTGTAGACGTAATACTCTAGGGTGCTGTGCAGCATGTTGGGCAAGGTGCCCCGGCACAGAGCCTCGTCCAGCAGCAGACGCACCAGGGGGGCCTTGAAGGCCTCAAAGCCCAGCTCACCCAGAGACTTGAGGATGCGTGTGATTCGCAGATAGTTATGCTGGGACCTGGGGAGAGAGGGAGAGATAGGTGGTTTGGTGATGAGTAACCTTCGCTATAGACCCAGAGAGAAATTGTGTGAATGTGTGTAAGTACACCTGTGTTTACCACTCACTCATTGAGGTGCTGAAAGCGTTCTTGCCAGTTGGAAGCTCGGGCGACATTCCCACTTTTATCCAGGAGTTTGATCCCATAAAAATCCAGCATGAGTGTGTACGCCAGCAGAAATCGCCGCTTGGCCTCCCGAGTGCTTTGGAATTCCTATGGGACACAGCAAAGATCAACCGGAAGTATAAGTAGATCCCCCAATATTCAAAATTCCTGTACAACATGATGGCATACTGACATTTTCAGATCAGTCAAACCACATGGTTAAGTCTTGTTATTGTCTTTACCTTGATCTCCTCCTGAGTGAGTTCTTGAGCATAGAAGTTGAGCCCTTGCTCCCTCAGAGGGAAAAGCCTGCAATAAAGACAGAGAGAGAAGACTGTCAAAGAGTGAGGTTAACTCTCTCCCCTTGACTTTTCTATGCAAGTCTCCCTGTCCTCTCTTGTCTGTCTTTATTCTCTTGCTCTTCCCTTCTGTCCTCTTTTCCTCTATACGCGCATCTCTCTCCCACTGCTGTCTCTTATTACAGTGGCTTGCGAAAGTATTCCCCACCTTGGCATTTTTCCTATTTTGTTGCCTTCCAACCTGGAAATCAACATTTATTTGTTGGGGGGTTTGTATCATTTGCTTTACACAACATGAGTACCACTTTGAAGATGCAAAATATTTTTATTGTGAGACAAACAAGAAATAAGACAAAAAAACAGAACTTGGGCGTGCATGACTATTCCCTCCCCCAAAGTCAATACTATGTAGAGCCACAATTTTGCAGCAATTACAGAGGCAAGTCTCTTGGGGTATTTCTCTATAAGCTTGGCACATATAGCCATCCGGATTTTTGCCCATTCTTCAACGCACAACTGCTCTAGCTCCGTCAAATTGGATGGGTTCCGCTGGTGTAAAGCAATCTTTAAGTCATACCACAGATTCTCAATTCGATTGAGGTCTGGGCTTTGACTAGGCCATTCCAAGACATTTAAATGTTTCCCCATAAACCACTCGAGTGTTGCTTTAGCAGTATGCTTAAGGTCATTGTCGTGCCGGAAGGTGAACCTCCGTCCCTGTCTCAAATCTCTGAAAAACTGAAACAGGTTTCCCTCAAGAATTTCCCGGTATTTAGCACCATCCTTCAATTCCTTCAATTCTGGCCAGTTTCCCAGTCCCTGTCGATGAAAAACATCCCCAGAGCATGATGCTGCCACCACCATGCTTCACAATGGGGATGATGATCTCTGGGTGATGAGAGGTGTTGGGTTTGCGCCAGACATAGCATTTTCCTTGATTACCAAAAAGCTCAATTTCGTCTCATCTGACCAAAGTACCTTCTTCCATTTGTTTGGGGAGTCTCCCACATGCCTTTTGGCGAATATCAAACACGTTTGCTTCTTTTTTCTTTAAACAATGCTGTTTTTCTGTAAAGCCCATCACTGTGAAGTGTAAGCCTTGAAGTGGTCCTATGGACAGATACTCCAATCTCCGCTGTGGAGTTTTACAGCTCATTCAGGGTTATCTTTGGTCTCTTTGTTGCCTCTCTGATTAATGCCCTCCGTGCCTGGTCCGTGAGTTTTGGTGGGCGGCCCTCTCTTGGCAGGTTTGTTGTGGTGCCATATTCTTTCAATTTTTAAATAATGGATTTAATGGTGCACCATGGGATGTTCAAAGTTTCTGATATTTTTGTATAACCCAACCCTGATCTGTACTTCTCCACAACTTTGTCCCTGACCTGTTTGAAGAGCTTATTGGTCTTCATGGTTCCACTTGCTTGGTGGTGTTGCAGACTCTGGGGCCTTTCAGAACAGGTTTATATATACTGAGATCATGTGACAGATCATGTGACACTTAAATAAAGTCCACCTGTGTGCAATCTAACTAATTATGTGACTTCTGGAGGTAATTGGTTGCACCAGGTCTTACTTAGGAGCTTCATAACAAAGGGGTGAATACATATGCACAAACCACTTCTCTGTTTTTAATGTTTTATAATTTTTTTGTTTTAGTTATTTTTTTCATTCCACTTCACCAAATTTGGACTATTTTGTGTATGTCCATTACATGAAATAAAAATCAATTTAAATTACAGGTTGTAATGCAGCAAAATAGGAAAAACGCCCAGGGGGATGAATACTTTTGCAAGGCACTGTAAGTAAATTCAATGAGCAACAGCCACTCGTCTGCAAACGCTCACTGCTGCTTAGACACCCACTAATTGATATTATGCTAATGAACTGCTCTGTCAGAATAGAGAGTATGAGAGAAAGTGAGAGATAATAAGGTTGGCGCTGCAGGGAGTAAGTGAGATTGGCAGGATATGTGAATCCCAGTGGTGTGACTGTGTCTGTGTCAGAGAAAGCATTGGCTGTACTTTGCTGTTCTCTTTTCTGCTTTCTGCTCCCTGCTCCTGCAAAAAAGGTTGAGATAGATTTCTATGTCCAAACATACACATGTTACAGACCTGGGTCAGACCTGGGTCAAATTCTATTTGAAATCATTCAAATACTTAATCTGTGCTTGATTGTTTCTAAAACTCAAATCGTATTTGAACTCAGGTCCGATACGTAGTCACAGGTGTGCATGACACACACACACACACACACACACACACACAGTACCTCGAATGGCCTCTTACCACTGTATGTAGGTGTGATTGTGCTCCAGTTTGTCATAATTTCCTCTCCATTTGGTCAGGATCTCCTCAATGAAGATACCTAGAGAGGGATTCAGGTCAATCACATAAATGATACAGGAAAACACACCTGCCCTGTTTGGGGTCAGCATAAAATGTGTGTGTGTGTCTGCGGGCTAGTGTTTGAACAATAGATCAGCTCTTAATCCTCTCGACTACTCTGTTCAAACATGACCCAAGGCCAATCAAAACTCTCTAAGCCCTGAGCCAGTAACACTCTGCTGTGTGTCCGACGGGTGTATGTTGCTGTTTGTCACTGTGTGTTAGTGTGTGTGTGTGCTGACCGTCTGGTATTAGAGGGATCTTGTTCAGGTAGAAGCGGAGGTTGCGGTAGTCATTAGGTAGCCGGGGCGCCTTGTAGTTCTAGGGAGGGAGAGGATGAGGAGGGAGAGTCAGGAAAAATCAGGCTAGTGTGTGTGTGTGTGTGTGTGTGTGTGTGTGTGTGTGTGTGTGTGTGTGTGTGTGTGTGTGTGTGTGTGTGTGTGTGTGTGTGTGCACCGTACCGGGTAGCTGTGGCGATATTTGTAAAGATCCTTTGCAGCATAAAAACTCCTCTTCATCTTGGTGCTGGACTTAGAGTCAGAGGGCTATGATAGAAAGAGAATAAGAGAGAGAGGAAATAAAATAGTGAATGAACACTGACTGAAATAGATAGCAACAATGATATCAACCGTGTGACATACAAACCCATAACAGCATAGCAGATGTCTGGCTTGGGTGGGTTCGTAACTGAACTGGAATTCACTATTTTTGGTGTAGGTAGAATAATAATCTGCCAATTTCTTCTCCATGAAAGCAATTCTGACTTCATGCAGGCTTCCAATGCACTCACAGTCAGGATAACATGAAGGAAAATGCACCATATACAAGCATATCAAGGTATTATAAAGGCAATTGACTCATTACAAACAAATATTGTTGTTTATCTCTTTTATACTTATGAACATGGATGCATCCCATCAAAGCTGTAGGGTTGTTGCCTATTGTCATTTTTCAGAAAACATAATGAGAAAAAAAATAGTAAGCCTAAAGGCCTAGACCTGAAAACAGCCAGGATTTGGGGAATGGGCATACTGTGTCATTTTCCCCAAATCAAACGATGGAAGATGGGCTCCCTTATTTGGCCATATTATATTTTATGTATTTAAAAAATTAGGTCACTTTTATCAGGTCACTGTCTCACTTGCGCGCAACACTAACCTACTCTCCCTCCGCGTGTTCATGCAGGACATCGAGGACACGAAACGAGGACATAAAACAAGACAGCGAAGTAGAACATTTTGGTTAAAACTGAACGATATTGAATTATGCGCTATAAGACTGCCACTTTTGGCAATGCATAAGACCACATCAATTGGATACATGGCAATGACATTGAACGCAGCGTAGACATGGCAACAACATATGCGTTGAGGACATATACATTGGGACATAGGCCTCAACTAGGCTACTAGCCTACATACAATTCTGATGTTGGTTTCCCGACATTATAGTCTGGGATGTTGACATCTTCAGCGAGCCAGCTATGCAGCTGTGCCATTTCCATTTTCTAATTTAGCTCATTGCAGTCTACTCTTCTTCCTATTGCGTGTGTGTGTGGTTGCTTTTCTGTGTGCCAGTTGGTTGGTAGCCTATTTACCTTCGGGGACATGTTCGCCTGTTCGCCGCATCTCCCTGTCTCAAACCGGCTGACACACTCCGATATCCCGCTGTCCTCATCACCCGGCTGCTCGTCGCTTTCCGAGTCTGACTCCCATGTCGAGTCGCATTCCTCCACAGATCTCGGCTCCTTGTAGCGCAAACTGCCCATCAGATTTCCCATTTACCCGCCTACACCGAGTCGCGCCGTCCTCTGTGTCCTTCTAGCCTACATATTTTGCCGTGCAGTCGGCCTGCTGCGCCACGGTTAGTGTGTGGCGTTTAAATGGCAGGCTGAGGAAAATTCCGATCCAGATTTGCTAGTACATCATGAACACACCCCTAAATGCGCGGCGCGTGCCGAGGAAAGTGGTCACAGCATCAGGACCAAAAATGACCACGTGCTCCGCGACACTGGGACAGTGGTTAACCAGTGTCACATCTGAGATCCTCAATGTCAGATGGAGAACACATACTCATTCTCCCTTTCGGTCACTAGCTAGGTTTCTATTCAATTGGCGACAGATTTTCATGCTAATACTCTAGAATCCGCATTGGAAAATATGCGCATTTTCCTACCAGTGGTGTGTTTACACCAACTTGACTTTTTGCGGATAAAATCAGTGCGTGACGAAATCCACACACAATGCACTTTTTCGCTTTAGTTTTCATGTGCAAATCTACAAATCTAAAGTTCACTATGTTTCCATTGCATTTTGAACTCTACAGATAGCACAATATTTTTATTTATCAAACGGCAGTCAAGCAGAATAAGAGCTTCTATATTTATTGGAAAGGTGCACCAAGCTCACAGGGCACTTTCACCACCCTGTGAAGTTCATAATCAATTATTTAATCTATAGCCTAATAAACCTCATGGTTTCCAAGTCATAGTGGTAGGACCACACACCATATCATCTCGTGACTCCAAGTTTACTTTGATATGATGCTTTTTATTTAAATATTTGCGCATAAAGGCGTTTCCACCCATTTCTCGCCTAACACACTTTACCAACACAAAATGATCCCACCATGTCAAATGAACAAATTATCTTCCAGCATTTATACAATTTTACCGAAACGTCCTGTTTCCATTACAGCTGTCATGACTCATTTTTAGACGGTATGACTTTACTCACAAAAACTGTGGATGCAAACGTGGTTACTGACATAGTCTCCTCCATCGAGTTAATAGGAGCTGCAGCCATCGTTGTAGGAATTGGCCACGTGGGTCTGTCTATTGGTAGGTTATAACGCACACACGCCTAGCACAGCCACACGATGTGCACTGTTTTTTCTAGTTATGTGGGCTAATCAACAGGCAACAATTTGCTACTCAAATCGACATTTATATGAGGGCATTCCTCCTAAGGAATGAGCTTTGATGTATGGCAACACAGAGACAAACATAGCAAAGCATGACATAGCCTGCACAAGCAGTGTTGGAGTTGGAGATCAAAATCAAATGCACCATTAGTTGCTGATAGAACACAACACAACTGGATAATAGAAATTCAACCGAACTGTCATCAAATGGTATGTACAAAGGTCAACATTCAGTGAGACCGGAACCAGAATGTCATGCTAATCACAACCACATGAGAGCAGCATTTCCTATGTAATATATTACACTATAGCAACGTAGGTCTCGACTCCTTAGAAAGCCTGTTACGTCCACATACACAGTATCATATTAAATGACTTGTTGAGTTCTAATATGTCATTCTATGGTTGCAGCACTATTAATCTCCAAGTGCCATTTCCATGTAGGCTATCCAGTATCCCCCACTTCCTTTCCCTTCCCACCCTAAACTCTAATCTGGAAATAATGCATAGCCCATTAGTTTACTTTGTAGAAGGTCCAAACAAGCAAATAGATTGGGGTCGGAGATTCAGCAACATGGACAGCGGCAATATCGAACTCTTTCAATCCTGCAGTTAAGCACCACATGACAGTAACCACGTTTCCATACACAGTTTTTATGCGTGTAAAGTCATATTGTGTTAAAAAAATCCCGACAACTGAGATGGAAACAGGAAGTTTCAGTGCAATTTTATAAATGCTGACAGATCATTTGTTTGTTAGACATAGTGGGATCTTTTTGTGTCGGTAAAATGAATTATACTAGAAATGGCGGCGGAAACACCTTTATACAAAAACTATTGATATAATAACTATCATATTGAAGTACACTTGGAGTCACGTGATGATATGGCGTGTGGCCCTCCCACTAAGACTCAGGAAACCATACAGTTTATTAGGCTACAGTTGAAATAAATGATGATGAACTTCACAGGGTGGTGAAAGCGCACAGTGATGAGTTTGATTCTCCAATAAAATATATAGGGTCTTATTCTGGTGACATGATGATCAATGCTTAACTGCCATTTGACAAATAACAATATTCTTGCTCTTGTCCATAACAATCTCATCAGGAAAACTTACCTACCCACACTGTATATACTAGCTGTTGGCTAGAGCGCACGTGCCAAGACCAGAGTAGGCACATTTGCTATTTAACACAATCGTTTTTGTGACAAAACCTATTGGTAGAGTCGAACATGCAATGGAAACACATTGTACTTTTTATAATTAGATTTTTATTCAGTACATGGAAACTTAAGCGAAAACAGTACATTTTTGTGTGCACTACATCGTCACACACTCATTTTTATCTGCAACAAGTCTGTTTGGTGGAAACACCAGCCTGGTGGAAAAATTCCCACATTTTCTTCATGCGGATTTTTGAATATTTCCATGAAAATCTGTCGCCAATTGGATGGGAACCTAGCTAGTGGAGAAAATCCATGAAATACAGAGGAGTCCTCCTTGCCAGAAAGCAAGAAGCCTGAATACATTACAGGCAAACTAACTATATGCTCAACTGTTCAGTCATATTTGATTTCAAACGTTTATCTTTGGAATAAAATAAAATAATAGGGAATACATATGCATATTATCGAAACAGACTACACTAATGATTCCATTAGTATAGAGAGACAGAGAAACATCTTTACAACACTATATATAGACATAATGACATTTGAAATGTCTTAATTATTTTGGAACTTCTGTGAGTGTAATGTTTACTGTTCATTTTTATTGTTTATTTCACTTTTGTTTATTATCTACTTCACTTGCTTTGGCAATGTTAACATATGTTTCCCATGACAAAACAGCCCTTGAATTGAATTGAATTGAATTGAGAGAGACTGAGAGAGAGACCCAGACAGAGAGAGAAAAAAGAAGCTGAGCCAGAGCCAGAGAGAGAGAGAGAGAGGCAGAGAGAGAGAGAGAGAGAGAGACAGAGAGAGAGGGGCAGAGAGACAGAGAGAGAGGGGCAGAGAGACAGAGAGAGAGGGGCAGAGAGAGAGAGAGAGAGAGAGAGAGAGGCAGCGAGAGAGAGAGGGGCAGAGAGACAGAGAGAGGGGCAGAGAGAGAGAGAGAGAGAGAGAGGCAGCGAGAGAGAGAGGGGCAGAGAGACAGAGAGAGGGGCAGAGAGAGAGAGAGAAAAAAGAGGCAGAGCCAGAGCCAGAGAGAGAGACAGAGAGAGGGGCAGAGAGAGAGAGAGAGGGGCAGAGAGAGAGAGAGAGAGAGGCAGAGCGAGAGAGAGGGGCAGAGAGAGAGCGAGAGAGAGAGGCAGAGAGAGAGAGAGAGGGGCAGAGCGACAGAGAGAGGGGCAGAGAGAGAGAGAGAGGCAGAGAGAGAGAGAGAGGGGCAGAGAGACAGAGAGAGGGGCAGAGAGAGAGAGAGAAAAAAGAGGCAGAGCCAGAGCCAGAGAGAGAGACAGAGAGAGGGGCAGAGAGAGAGAGAGAGGGGCAGAGAGAGAGAGAGAGAGAGAGAGGGGCAGAGAGAGAGAGAGAGAGAGAGAGACAGATGCTTTTTATTTATCTTATTTAACCTTTATTTTAGCAACATTTTGAAGATTGTTCCACAAATAAGGTGGAAAAAAACTAAAAGCTGATGTACCTAACTCGGTAGAGACTAAAGGAATTTCCAGAGTTAGCCATCCCAGAGTCCCGGTGTGGTAACCCATATGTCTAAAGGTTAGTAATGATGTTAGGTACAGTGGGACTTTTTTGTAAAAGGGCTTTATAAATTAAAACATAAAAATGTATCAACCTACCAACCAACTTTCAGAATGCAGTGCTAAAAAGTGCTAAAACTGTCTCCCGTAATAAAGCGCATAGTGCTATGATAAACTGCATCTAACGGATTTTAATGAAGTAGAAACTGTGTTCATATAGATGATGCTAACTATCTAGCTATTTCACATCCGTTACACTCACCCCTCTTTTGACCTCCTCCTTTTCCGCAGCAACCAGTGATCCGGGTCAACAGCATCAATGTAACAGTATAACGTTAAACCGTCCCCTCGCCCATACCCGGGCGCGAACCAGGGACCCTCTGCACAGATCAACAACAGTCACCTACGAAGCATCGTTACCCATCGCTCAACAAAGCCGCCGACCTTGCAGAGCAAGGGGAACCACTACTTTGCTTGGTTCCCCTTGAAACGATTGAAACGCTATTTAGCCAGCAAAGACTAGCTGACTAGCTAGCTATTTCACATCCGTTACACTAGGACCGATAGGAACGTCGACTGAATAATCTGCTTTATACTATTTATCGAGAGGCAGGACCTAGTTATATAGAAGAAGCCAATTTTTATTCTCAGCTTCTTAACTAACTCGTCAATATGCTTTGTAAAAGACAGCTTTTCATCTAGCCCAATACTTGTAAGCATATGGACACCATCCAAAATACATACACTTACAGTGCCATGCAAAAGTTTTCATCCCCTTTGGCGTTTTTAGTTGAAATTGGTGAAGTGAAATGAAAAAAAATACTTGTTTCAAAAATAAAAAACGTAAAAGTGGTGCGTGCATATGTATTCACCCCCGTTGCTAGAAAGCCCCTAAATAAGATCTGGTGCAACCAATCACCTTCAGAAGTCACATAATTTGTTAAATAAAGTCTGCCTGTGTGCAATCTAAGTGTCACATGATCTCAGTATTTACAGTTGAAGTCAGAAGATTACATACACTTAGGTTGGAGTCATTAAAACTAGTTTTTCAACCACTCCACAAATGTCTTGTTAACAAACTAAAGTTTTGGCAAGTCGGTTAGGACATCTACTTTGTGCATGACACAAGTCATTTTTCCAACAATTGTTAACAGACAGATTATTTCAATTATAATTCACAGTATCACAATTTATAGTGGGTCAGAAGCTTACACTTACACTAAGTTGACTGTGCCTTTAATAAACAGCTTGGAAAATTCCAGAAAATGATATCATGGCTTTAAAAGCTTCTGATAGGCTAAATGATATAATTTGAGTCAATTGGAGGTGTAGCTGTGGATGTATTTTAAGTCCTACCTTCAAACTCAGTGCCTCTTTGCTTGATATCATGGGAAAATCAAAGGAAATTAGCCAAGACCTCAGAAAAAAAACTGTAGACCTCCACAAGTCTGGTTCATCCTTAGGAGCAATTTCCAAATGCCTGAAGGTACCACGTTCATCTGTACAAATAATAGTAAGCAAGTATAAACACCATGGGACCACGCAGCCATCATACCGCTCAGGAAGGAGATGCGTTCTGTCTCCTAGAGAAGAAAGTACTTTGGTGCGAAAAGTGCAAATCAATCCCAGAACAACAGCAAATGACCTTGTGAAGATGCTGGAGGAAACACGAACAAAAGTATCTAAATCCACAGTAAAACGAGTCCTATATCGACATAACCTGAAAGGCCATTCAGCAAGGAAGAAGCTACTGCTCCAAAGCCGCCATAAAAAAGCCCGACTACGGTTTACAACTGCACATGGGGACAAAGATCGTACTTTTTAAAGAAATCTCCTCTGGTCTGATGAAACAAAAATAGAACTGTTTGGCCATAATGGCCATCGGTATGTTTGGAGGAAAAAGGGGGATGCTTGCAAGCTGAAGAACACCATCCCAACCGTGATGCACGGGGGTGGCAGCATAATGTTGTGGGGGTGCTTTGTTGCAGGAGGGACTGGTGCACTTCACAAAATAGTTGGTATCATGAGGATGGAAAATTATGTGGATATATTGAAGCAACATCTCATCTTGACCTCATTCCTATAGAAAATGTGTGGGCAGAACTGAAAAAGCGTGTGCGAGCAAGGAGGCCTACAAAACTCTGTCATGGGGAATGGGCCAAAATTCACCCAACTCATTGTGGGAAGCTTGTGGAAGGCTACCCGAAAGGTTTGACCAAAGTTAAACAATTTAAAGGCAATGCTACCAAATACTAATTGAGCATATGTAAACTTCTGACTCACTGGGAATGTGATGAAAGAAATAAAAGCTGAAATAAATCATTCTCTCTACTATTATTCTGACATTTCACATTCTTAAAATAATGTGGTGATCCTAACTGACCTAAGACACAGAATTTTTACTAGGATTAAATGTCAGGAATTGTGAAAACCTGAGTGTGTATTTGTATTTGGCTAATGGTGTATGTAAACTTCTGACTTCAACTGTACACCTGTTCTGAAATCCCCAGAGTCTGCAACACCACCAAGCAAGCGGGACCATTTTTTATTTTTTTATTTTTTTATTTGACCTTTATTTAACCAGGTAGGCAAGTTGAGAACAAGTTCTCATTTACAACTGCGACCTGGCCAAGATAAAGCAAATCAGTTCCACACATACAACAACACAGAGTTACACATGGAGTAAAATAAACATACAGTTAATAATACAGTACAAAGACAAGTCTATATACAATGTGAGCAAATGAGGTGAGATAAGGGAGGTAAAGGCAATAAAAAGGCCACGGTGGTGAAGTAAATACAATATAGCAATTCAAAACACTGGAATTGTATATTTGCAGTAGGTGAATGTGCAAAGTAGAAATACGGGGGTGCAAGGGAGCAAAACAAATACAAATAAAAAAGAAATACAGTAGGGGATGAGGTAATTGTTTGCGCAATTTATAGATGGGCTATGTACAGGTGCAGTGATCTGTGAGCTGCTCTGACAGCTGGTGCTTAAAGCTGCTGAGGGAGATAAGTGTTTCCAGTTTCAGAGATGTTTGAAGTTCGTTCCAGTCATTGGCAGCAGAGAACTTGAAGAAGAGGCGGCCAAAGGGGGAATTGGCCCTGGGAGTGAAATTAACCTGCTGGAGCGCGTGCTACGGGTGGGTGCTGATATGGTGACCAGCGAGCTGAGATAAGGCAGGACTTTACCTAGCAGGGTCTTGTAGATGACCTGGAGCCAGTGGGTTTGGCGACGAGTATGAAGCGAGGGCCAGCCAACGAGAGCGTACAGGTCGCAGTGGTGGGTAGTATATGGGGCTTGACAAAACGGATGGCACTGTGATAGACTGCATCCAATTTGTTGAGTAGGGTGTTGGAGGCTATTTCGTAAATGACATCACTGAAGTCGAGGATCGGTAGGATGGTCAGTTTCACAAGGGTATGTTTGGCAGCATGAGTGAAGGATGCTTTGTTGCGAAATAGGAAGTCAATACTAGATTTAACCTTGGATTGGAGATGTTTGATGTGAGTCTGGAAGGAGAGTTTACAATCTAACCAGACACCTAGGTATTTGTAGTTGTCCACATATTCTAAGTCAGAACCGTCCAGAGTAGTGATGTATGGCGGGCGGGCAGGGGTAGGCAGCGATCGGTTGAAGAGCAGGCATTTAGTTTTACTTGTATTTAAGAGCAGTTGGAGGCTACGGAAGGAGAATTGTATGGCATTGAAGCTCGTCTGGAGGGTAGTTAACACAGTGTCCATAGAAGGACCTGAAGTATACAGAATGGTGACCAAGGAGCTCTCCAAACAGGTCAGGGACAAAATGTGCAGAAGTACATATCAGGGTTGGGTTATAAAAAAATATCAGAAACTTTGAACACCCCACGGAGCACCATTAAATCCATTTTTTTTTTAACTGGAAAGAATATGGCATCACAACAAACCTGTCAAGAAAGGGCCGCCCACCAAAACTCACAGACAAGACAAGGAGGGCATTAATCAGAGATGCAACAAAGAGACCAAAGAAAACCCTGAAGGAGCTGCAAAGCTCCAGAGTGAAGATTTGTGTATCTGTCCATAGGACCACTTTAAGCCACACACTACACAGAGGTAGGCTTTACGGAAGACTGGCCAGAAAAAAAGTAATTGCTTGAAGAGAAAACTAAGTAAACACGTCTGGGGTGCACCAAATGGCATGTGGAAGACTCCCCAAACATATGCAAGAAGGTGCTCTGGTCAGATAAGACTAAAATTGAGCTTTTTTTCCATCAAGGAAAACACTATTTCTGGCGCAAACCCAAGACCTGGTGGCAGCATCATGCTGTGGGGATGTTTTTCATCGACAGGGACTGTGAAACTGGTCATAATTGAAGGAATGATGGATGGCGCTAAATACAGGGAAATTCTTGTGGGGAAACCTGTTTCAGTCTTACAGAGATTTGAGACTGGGATGGAGGCTCACCTTCCAGGAGGACAATGACCCTAAGCATACTGCTAGAGCAACACTTGAATGGTTTAAGGGGAAACATTTAAATATCTTCAAATGGCCTAGTCAAAGCCCTGACCTCAATCCAATTGAGAATCTGTGGTATGACTTAAAGAATGCTGTGTACCAGAGGAAGCCATCCAACTTGAAGTACCTGGAGCAGTTTTGCCTTGAAGAATGTGCAAAAATCCCAGTGGCTATATGTGCCAAGCTTATAGAGACATATCCCAAGAGACTTGCAGCTGTAATTGCTGCAAAAGGTGGCTCTACAAAGTATTGGCTTTGGGGGGGGTGGAATAGTAATGCACGCTCATGTTTTTTTTTTTGGGTCTTACTTCTCATTTGTTTGACAATAAAAATGATTTTGCATCTTGAAAGTGGTAGGCATGTTGTATAAATCAAAGAAGGCAGGTTGTAAGGCAACAAAATAGGACAAATGCCAAGGGGGTGAATACTTTCACAAGCCACTGTAAATCATCAGAGAACAACATGTACTTAGTTTTACTTGCATTCAATACTAATTTCACATCCAAAAAATGTTTTTTTTAATACAATGAAGGCAGACTGTAGTTCAAATAGAGCCTGGTCAACCGTAGGGAGAAGAGCATACACAACAGTATCATCGGCATACAAGTGCCCCTGCGGGATATCTTTCGTAATATCCAGGAAACCTTTCTAACACCATCAGTAGACAGAACTCAATGTGTGTCTGTCAAGTCATTTTAAACCTGTTACATGAATCCTGGTCTAGGCTAATTGAGGAAAACCTCTGAATTAGCAGTGAGTGATCGACAGTATCGAAAGCGTTTGGCAGGTCAATGAGGAGGGCAGAATAATGTTGCCTTTTATCCATACAATTAACGTCATCATTTATAACTAAGGATGCAGCAGAGATAGTGCTATGGTCTAAAACCCGACTGATGTACATTTAAAATACATTTCAAAGATAAGAACGATCGTAGCTGATAATGAATCAAGGACTCTAATATTTTAGCTAGGCAAGAAAGATTAGAAATAGGGCGATCATTATTTAGGTCATAAGGATCACCACTTTTGTGAAGGGGGAGTACATGGGCCACGTTCCAAACCTTGGGGATAGTACCAGATATAATTGTTAGGTTAAAAATATGGATTAATGATTCAGCAATCAAGGGGTAAGAAAGCTGCAGCAAAAATGGATCAAGCATATCAGCCCCAGTGGATTCTTTTCACATCAATCTTGAGCAAGATAGTAAATTGCTGAAATGAAAACAAAGATTAAATTGAAGTTGACGTGTTAACCGTCTGGTCAGTTAGAGGCTGGCAGAGGGACGAGCAGTCGATTGACTGGCCAGGGTCAATTAAACCACTGTTTCTCTTAAAAGCATCACTTGTCCCCTTCTTCTCAGTTATGATGCCAGAGTCAGACAGAACTTGTTCAGGCAGGGAAGAAGATTATTTTTTTTATATCAATCTTGAGCATGGCATCTAGCGCCTCATAGATAGTAAATTGCTGAAATGAAAACAAAATTCACTAGAAGTTGACGTGTTAACCGTCTGGTCAGTTAGAGGCTGGCAGAGGGAAGGGCAGTTGATTGTCGGGCCAGGGTCAATTAAACCACTGTTTCTCTTAAAAGCATCACTTCTCCCTTTCTTCTCAGTTATGATGCCAGAGTCAGACAGAACTTGCTTGGCACTGAAGAAGAGGAATATGTCATATTTAATGCATGTACTGTTTTCCAAACAATTTAGAAGGATCACTAGCAGTGTCAGAGATTGAGTTTAAAACGTTGCTTGATTTAGCTTTCTTAATCGAGATATTACATATTACTATATTATTGCATATATAGTATGCTTCTCAATTGTCTGAAAAATGTGCAGTCCACAACAGAGTCAGTATTCTTTGCTTTGGCTCAGACTCAGGCCTGATTTCTCATCTGAATGAGCTCAGATAGCTCAGACGAAATCCAAGCGTTAGATCTATCTTTCACTCTGAATTGTTTATAAGGGGAGTGTTGATCTGCCAGATGAATAAATATGTAGGAGAAATTTCCAAGAGACAACTCAGGGCCAGGAATACAGGAGACAGTGGCGCAATCAGAGTAGAACATGACATGTAAATCAAATCAAATGTCATTGGCCACATACACATGGTTAGAAGATGTTAATGCGAGTGCAGCGAAATGCTTGTGCTTCTAGTTCCGACAGTGCAGTAATATCTAACAAGTCATCTAACAAATTCACAACGACTACCTTATACACACAAATGTAAAGGGATGGAAAAATAACGTATATATATATATATATATATATATATATATATATATATTTATGGATGAGCGATGGCTGTGCGGCATAGGCAAGACGCAATAGATGGTATGAAACACAGTATATACATATGAGATGAGTAATGTAGATTATTGTCGTGTCTTTGGCTATGCCGGATTAAGTGATATGACAATGCTATTCTATAAAATAATTTCTCCGTAATTAATATTACCTGATTGAGCTAATCATGTAAATGTAATTAACTAGAGAGTCGGGCACCACAAAATAATATTTTTAGAGCTGTTATCTTCCGAATAAACTCTTAAAGACCTAGTAATATTTTACATCAATAGCAGTCAATATTAATCGCCATCTTAATTCAGTCTCATCTGAAAGTTATTATTGGTTATCTACACGAACCCTGCACGAACAATTTGAATCAGCAATACAAAATTGGATTTAATAATTTATTTACTAAATACAGTACCTAACTAATCACACAGAATTACACATACACATAATTAAATCATAACTTGATTACAAATTACGTCATAATGGAAAACGTCCCTAGCGGGTGGAACAGATATGACACCTGGTTACACAAAAGAAAAGGGTCTGGGTTTGAGTGAAAGAGCAGGAAGACTGAGGAATAAAGGGTGAAGTTGTGCTTTCGTAAATACAGTGTCTTATGCATTCTAAATTACCGCCCATTTGGAAAAGGAAAATGCAATAAATATTTACTCTGAGATGCGCTTTGGTAGGTTGGTGGTAGATGGAAGGCTGTGTTGCCCAACCGAGTCCTTTGAAGAATGTCTCTGGTGGTCAATTGGATACGTTGTCGTAAAGTCATTGTGCGGTAGACGGGATACTCTGTCTGTTCCTTCCTAACCCTCGTTTGCATCTGCTGTTGCTAACTCAACGGCTAGGAGGTATCACTTCTGTAGTGAATAAGAGCTCAAAGTTCACAACATTCGCAATCAAAGCTCACGCTGATGTTGGCTTCGTTAGGTAGTTATTATCTGAACCATTCTGACATAGGACCGTCGTCCTCACGTTCTCGGAACAGGAAGTTATATTGTCGTCAAGGGCTTGTATAGGAAGGGAGAGGAGGGCGTGTTTGAAAAGTTTTATGTCCCTTCACAGGGGCAGGCCACTGATTGAGCAGAGCCCTATCTTATGAAAACCCAAATCTCATATTTTCGAAGCTAAAATCACATTTAATCCCATCACGAATAATTTCATATTCAAACATTTAAATTGAACAACTATTCCATGTGAATCCGATAACTCTGGTGTGTAGACTTTCCATTGTAGAGCTTATGTCATCTTATCATTGATGAGAATGTCTCAGATGACAACCGAACTGACATCATATTCATTAAGTACAACCGCATATGTTCCATTGGTCGGATTACCAGAATAGAGTTAATTTCCCCCCACCTTCTAATGTTCCCAGAATCTCTATGCCAACCAAGGGTTTTGCAAATGTAACATCAGTAGGGTAGAGAGAGGAGAAAGGGGGGAAGAGGTATTTGAGACTGTCATAAACCTACCCCCCAGGCCAACGTCATGACACATAAACATTATTAAAGTGGCATTATTTAAAGTGACTTTATTAAACCTTTATTAAAGTGGCCAGTGATTTCAAGTCTGTATGTTGGCAGCAGCCTCTCTATGTTAGTGATTGCTGCTTAGCAGTCTGATGGCCTTGAGATAGAAGCTGTTTTTCAGTCTCTCGGTGCTGGCTTTGATTCGCCTGTCCTGACCTTACCTTCTGGACGGTAGCGGGGTGAACAGGCAGTGGCTCGGGTGGTTGTTGTCCTTGATGATCTTTTTGGCCTTTCTTTGACATCGGGTGCTGTAGGTGTCCTGGAGGGCAGGTAGTTTGCCCCAGGTGATGCGTTGTGCAGACCGCACTACCCTCTGGAGGGCCTTGCGGTTAAGGGAGGTGCAGTTGCCGTACCAGGTGGTGATACAGCCTGACAGGATACTCTCGATTGTGCATCTGTAAAAGTTTGTGAGGGATTTAGGTGACAAGCCACTTTTATTCAGCCTCCTGATGTTGAAGTGGCATTCTTCACCACGCTGTCTGTGTGGGTGAACCATTTCAGTTTGTCCGTGATGTGTAAGCCGAGGAAATTAAATCTGTCCACCTTCTGTCCCGTCAATGTCGTACAGGTCGCAGTTGTGGGTGGTATAAGGTGATTTGGTAACAAAACGGATGGCACTGTGATGGACTGCATCCAGTTTGCTGAGTAGAGTATTGGAAGCTATTTTGTAGATTACATCGCCGAAGTCGAGGATTGGTAGGATAGTCAGTTTTACTAGGGTAAGTTTGGCGGTGTGAGTGAAGGAGGCTTTGTTGCGAAATAGAAAGCCGATTCTAGATTTGATTTTAGATTGGAGCTGTTTAATATGAGTCTGGAAGGAGAGTTTACAGTCTAGCCAGACACCTAGGTATTTATAGTTGTCCACATATTCTAGGTCAGAACCGTCCAGGGTGGTGACGCTAGTCGGGTGGGCGGATGCGGGCAGTGAACAGTTGAAAAGCATGCATTTGGTTTTACTAGCGTTTAAGACCAGTTGAAGGCCACGGAAGGCGTGTTGTATGGCATTGAAGCTCGTTTAGAGGTTAGTTAGCACAGTGTCCAAGGAAGGGCCAGAAGTATTCAGAAGGGTGTCGTCTGCGTAGAGGTGAATCAGGGAATCTCCCGCAGCAAGAGCGACATCATTGAAATATACAGAGAAAATAGTCTGCCCGAGAATTGAACCCTGTGGTACCCCCATAGAGACTGCCAGAGGTCTGGACAACATGCCCTCCGATTTGACACACTGAACTCTGTCTGCAAAGTAGTTGGTGAACTGTTGGCCGGGGTGGGGAGTAGCCAGGAGAAAGGCATGGCCAGCCGTTGGGAAATGCTTATTGAAATTTTCGATTATCATGGATTTATCAGTGGTGACTGTGTTACCTCAGTGCAGTGGGAAGCTGGGAGGAGGTGCTCTTGTTCTCCTTGGACTTTACAGTGTCCCAAAACCTTTGGAGTTAGAGCTATAGGTTGCAAATTTCTGCTTTTGCTTTCCTGACAAGCCTTTGCTTTCCTGGCTGACTGCGTGTATTGGTTTCTGACTTCCCTGAACAGTTGCATATCGCAGGGACTATTCGATGCTATTGCAGTCCACCACAGGATGTTTTTGTGTTGGTCAAGGGCAGTTAGGTCTGGAGTGAACCAAGGGCTAAATCTGTTCTTAGTTCTACATTTTTTGAACGGGGCATGCTTATCTAAGATGGTGAGGAAATTACTTTAAAAAAATGACCAGGCATCCTCGACTGACGTGATGAGGTCAATATCCTTCCAGGATACCCGGAACAGGTCGATTAGAAAGGCTTGCTCGCAGAATTGTTTTAGGGAGCGTTTGACAGTGATGAGGGGTGGTAGGATGAGGGTACGGCTAAAGGCTATCTAAACTGGTCACTTGGAGTGTTGGGGACAAAGAATAAAAGGAGCAGATTTCTGGCTGTGGTTGAATAGATTCAGGGCATAATGTGCAGACAGTGGTATGGTGGGGTGCGGGTACAGCAGAGGTAAGCCCAGGCACTGAGTGATGATAAGAGAGGTTGTATCTCTGGATAAGCTGGTTATAATGGGTGAGGTCACCGCATGTGTGGGGGGTGGGACAAAGGAGGTATCAGAGGTATCATGAGTGGAACTAGGGGCTCCATTGTAAACTAAAACAATGATAACTAACCCAAACAGTATGTAAGGCATAGTGACCTATGAGAGAGACATACAGCGAGGCACAAAGTAATCACAGGTGTTGATTTGGAGAGCTAGCTAAGACAACAACGGGTGAGACAACAACAGCTAATCAGCTAAAACAACAACAGGTAAAATGGCGATGAATGGGCAGAGAGGGTCGGTTAACTACACACAGGGCCTGAGTTCGCGGCTGGGTCCGACAGATAAACACAAAAATAAAAAGAATGGAGTACCGTGATTAATGGACAGTCCAGCAGGCATTAGCTATGTAGCCAAGAAATCATGGGGTCCAGGGGGCAGCAATAGATGGAACAGGGAAGCCGCGGAGTAGTCGCTACTACGCTAGCACGCGGGCAACACAGCGTTTAAAGTTAGTAGCCCGGGACTGGTAGAAGCGTCTGCTCCGACGTCCGACGGAGGCCGGTTGAAGGCACAGCGGATGGAGTATTCGTCGGCAGGCCAGTCGTGGTGGTGCGGCAGGCCGCCGTGTCGACTAAGGATACAAGCCAGATTGCGAAAGAGGAATTGTAGTTGTAGTAATTTAGTTTTCTAGCCCGGGAGATGTGCCTGGCTCACGGCTAACTGGTGCTAGTTTCGGGGCAGGGGCGTTAGCCACTATAGCCACTCGGTAGCAGCGGTGATCTGTTGCCAAGGTCCAGAGCATAGGGCAAGGATCCTGTGGAGTAGTGTGTTCTAGCCGTGTTTGGGTGGAGTCCGGGTGAACAACTGAGTAGGCCGGGAGGTGGGCCTCAGGGATAGCTTCGGTACTGGGTAACTTGGTGGGTGTTCGCTAGCTGTGAAGATCAGGAGTAATGGTCTAGGGATTACGTCAGGAATCCGGCGTTGTAGTGGAGAGACAGTCCGTTACTGGTAGGCTGGCAAGTATTATCCAGGCTAAAAAAATAAAATTGAAATTTAAATTTCAAAAAGGGCTGGTACCTGTGCAGTAGGTAAAGGCCGCTAGCAGTGGCTAACAATGACTAAATAGCTTGTAGCTAATTAGCTGGGTAGCTTCTGATGGCTAGGTGGTTCTTGCTATAAGGTAATAAAATATAAAATAATAGCTGTTCCCTATCACATTGGGTGAGGCAGGTTACCGGAAGGTATAATTGAACTAAAATAGAGAAAAGATTGAAAATAAAATTGAAAAATATACAAAGAATACGAAAAAATACAAAAGTACACGAGAGGACGAACAAAACTCATACCCTAATTTCGTCCACCTTGTTGTCAAGAGACCGAACATTGGCGACTAATATGCTCGGAAGCGGTGGGTGGTGTGCTCGCCTGCTAAGTCTGACCAGGAGGTCAGACTCTCCTATGGCAACGACATTGTTTTGGGTCGGCCTCTGGGATTAGATCGAATGTCCAGAGTGGAGGTCCAAACAAAGGATCCGCTTCGGGGGAAGTCATATTCCTGGTCCTAATGCTGGTAAATGGACTATGCTCTTATATCCAATAGTTTTTCCCGGCTGTATGTAATAACACTTAAGATTTTCCGGGCCAACAATGTAAGAAATAATACATAAAAAAAACAAATTACTGTTACAATAATGTGTGTACGAACTCAAACCCAGGCGCAGAGAAACACAGCAAGCAGAGGTAAGTGTAAATTTAGATCTTTTACTTAAAGTTTTGACAAAAACAAGGCAACCAACCGCACAAGAGCACACTAACAAAACATGAGACCTAAGCACAGATACAGGCCAACTGAGGTACCTAAATAGCAAGACAACCAGGTGAACAGAGAAGGTAATTAAACACAGGTGAAATCAAGTAATAATCAGGGTAACCTGTAAACTAGAAAACAAGGTAAAGGTGCCCTCCAGCAGTAACCTAAGGAAACAACAAATAAAACAGAAACTGTGACAATTACTGCATAGTTTCCTAAGAACTTGAAGCGAGGCGACCATCTCTGTCGGCGCCATTTTGAATCCTTGATGAGAGAACTTTTTAAAATTGATCTTCTTAATTAAACAAGGGTTAGTATTTTGCTGTTTCGTATTTATAATACATACTATGGGACAATGATCACTGAGATTATATGCAAATGCTCCACTAGACAAATAATTTTGGGGTTATTTGTAAGAAATAGCAGCAATAACATCCGCCATGACAACAGGGAGGCGGTAAATCCCAGCAACAAATAAATGTGCATTCTGGTTCATGGACACCTACTACAACCAGGAGCTTGATTTTTCTTGGTAACAGAAATATACAAAAATTGAGATGACAGGAAATTTGATTTTACATATATGGCCACTCCTCATTTCTGTAACCTGTCACATACAGTGCCTTGCGAAAGTATTCGGCCCCCTTGAACTTTGCGACCTTTTGCCACATTTCAGGCTTCAAACATAAAGATATAAAACTGTATTTTTTTGTGAAGAATCAACAACAAGTGGGACACAATCATGAAGTGGAACGACATTTATTGGATATTTCAAACTTTTTTAACAAATCAAAAACTGAAAAATTGGGCGTTTAAAATTATTCAGCCCTTTTACTTTCAGTGCAGCAAACTCTCTCCAGAAGTTCAGTGAGGATCTCTGAATGATCCAATGTTGACCTAAATGACTAATGATGATAAATACAATCCACCTGTGTGTAATCAAGTCTCCGTATAAATGCACCTGCACTGTGATAGTCTCAGAGGTCCGTTAAAAGCGCAGAGAGCATCATGAAGAACAAGGAACACACCAGGCAGGTCCGAGATACTGTTGTGAAGAAGTTTAAAGCCGGATTTGGATACAAAAAGATTTCCCAAGCTTTAAACATCCCAAGGAGCACTGTGCAAGCGATAATATTGAAATGGAAGGAGTATCAGACCACTGCAAATCTACCAAGACCTGGCCGTCCCTCTAAACTTTCAGCTCATACAAGGAGAAGACTGATCAGAGATGCAGCCAAGAGGCCCATGATCACTCTGGATGAACTGCAGAGATCTACAGCTGAGGTGGGAGACTCTGTCCATAGGACAACAATCAGTCGTATATTGCCCAAATATGGCCTTTACGGAAGAGTGGCAAGAAGAAAGCCATTTCTTAAAGATATCCATAAAAAGTGTTGTTTAAAGTTTGCCACAAGCCACCTTCTTCCACCAAACATGTGGAAGAAGGTGCTCTGGTCAGATGAAACCAAAATTGAACTTTTTGGCAACAATGCAAAACGTTATGTTTGGCGTAAAAGCAACACAGCTGAACACACCATCCCCACTGTCAAACATGGTGGTGGCAGCATCATGGTTTGGGCCTGCTTTTCTTCAGCAGGGACAGGGAAGATGGTTAAAATTGATGGGAAGATGGATGGAGCCAAATACAGGACCATTCTGGAAGAAAACCTGATGGAGTCTGCAAAAGACCTGAGACTGGGACGGAGATTTGTCTTCCAACAAGACAATGATCCAAAACATAAAGCAAAATCTACAATGGAATGGTTCAAAAATAAACATATCCAGGTGTTAGAATGGCCAAGTCAAAGTCCAGACCTGAATCCAATCGAGAATCTGTGGAAAGAACTGAAAACTGCTGTTCACAAATGCTCTCCATCCAACCTCACTGAGGAGAAATAGGAAAAATTTCAGTCTCTCGATGTGCAAAACTGATAGAGACATACCCCAAGTGACTTACAGCTGTAATCGCAGCAAAAGGTCGCGCTACAAAGTATTAACTGAAGGGGGCTGAATAATTTTGCAAGCCCAATTTTTCAGTTTTTGATTTGTTAAAAAAGTTTGAAATATCCAATAAATGTCGTTCCACTTCATGATTGTGTCCCACTTGTTGTTGATTTTTCACAAAACAATACAGTTTTATATCTTTATGTTTGAAGCCTGAAATGTGGCAAAAGGTCACAAAGTTCAAGGGGGCCGAATACTTTCGCATGGCACTGTATACAGAACCATTAAACCATGTTTCTGAGAGAACCAAAATGTCAGGACCTAAGTTCTGTACATAAATGTCAATTGTGTCAATTTTTTAAATTATACTTTGCACATTTAGGTGCATTAGCCCAAACCCTCTACGAGATTTCAAGTCACCTGCAGTTATTTGTTGAGTGAGCTGAGACTTTGCCAAGGTCCCTGGCCAACCACGTGAGAGCAGCGCAGACTGAGCATTTGACAGAACTCCCTCAAGTCGCTTGATGCAGGGGCTGGGGCGGGAACTGGAAGAGCAGTTTTGGCAGAACTCAGTCCACCCTGATGAAGCTCCCGCTGGAGCTGCTGCAGGGGACTGGAGTGGTTGCCAATGCTCCATTCTGGGTGTGCGCAGGAGGCCTTGTTGTGGCTCCTGTTGCAGGGTTGGGGCTGCCATTCGGAGAAGAAGTGTCCCAGGCCTGTCATGGTGATGGGAGTAGGTAGGGTAACCAAAACTAGCCTGGGAGGGAGGTTGTGGGGGGAATTGAGGAGGGTGGTGTGGAGGACAATTTGGCTAGTGAACCTCCAAACTCTCAGCATATGAGGGCTGATGATGAGAATGATACATGGTGTGGATCATGTGGTGCACCACCCTCAAAGGTGTTTTACCAAACTGGTGTAGTGGTCGTGCTGTGTAGAACTGGGCTGAGTTGAGGTGGGCCATGTGTGGTAGAGCTGTGCTGAGGCGGGCCTGGTCATGTAGAGCTGTGTTGAGGCGTGCTGGGTCTGTTTGTGCTGTGCTGTGATGGGCCGGGTCTGGCTATGCTGTGCTGTGATGGGCCTAGTTCGGTAAAGCTGTTCTGTGATGGGCCGGGTCTGGTAGAGCTGTGCTGAGGCAGGCCTGTTCTGGTAGAGATGTGCTGTAATGGACCAGGCCTTGTTGAGCTATGCTGACGCTGGCCGTGTCTGGTAGAGCGGTGCTGAGGTGGGCCAAGTCTGGTTGAGCTGTGCTGTGATGGGCCGGGTCTGATTGAGCTGTGCTGATGCGGTCCGGGTATGGTTGTCTCTCCGATGGCTGAAGGGTCTAAATGTCTCTTACCAGAGACTGCCTCTGCATATGTGGGCTGGCAGTGAGGCTGAGGTATGGTCTGGGCCGGAGTACCCTCCTGTTGGCCACTATTTGCCCTACCCCTAGAGTACAGTCCAGTGCTGTGAAGGGTTGTGTTGGGCTGAGCTGAGCTGAGCTGTGACCAGCACCGCTAGGTTGAGCCGGGCTGGTTCCAGCACCGCTGGGCTGAGATGGGTTGGTCCTGGCACCACTTGGCTGAGCTGGGTTGGTTCTGGCAACGCTGTTCTGAACAGGTCTGGGTCTAGCACCGCTGGACTGAGCCTGGTTGGTTCTGGCACTACCGGGCTGAGCTGGTCTAGGTCTAGCACTGCTGGGTTCTGACATGTTGGTAGGAGCCGGAGATGTCTAATGTGGCATCCTTCAGGTTCTTGGCAAAGACCCCCTGTTGGTCCATGTGTACATGTTCGTACAAGTGCTCACATGTCAGGATGTGGTGGTGAGAGGTGCTGACATTTGTTAGTGACGAGCAGTCCATGGAGATTTTTTGGTTGACATTTTGGATCATTTGCCAGGGGAGACATCTCCTTGGTAGAAGCGTGGATATAATAATGTTTGAGATAGAGAGAAAGAGAAAGAGACAGAGAGAGAGAGAGAGAGATAGAGAGAGAAACCAGTGAAGTACAAACACCATTGTAAATACAACCTATATTTATGTTTATTTAGTTTATCTGTTGTACTTTATCTAGTTGCACATCATTACAACACTGTATAAAGACATAATATGACATTTGAAATGTCTTTATTATTTTGTGAGTGTATTGCTCACTGTTAATTTTTTATTGTTTATTTTACTTTTGTTTATTATCTCTTTCACTTGCTTTGACAATGTAAACATATGTTTACCATACCAATAAAGCCCCTTAAATTGAAATTGAATCGACAGAGAGAAAGAGAGATAGAGACAACGTAGAGTGTGGCAGCGCCTACAGATGAGCCCTTATCAGAGTGGCCATGGAAGCCAGGGAAGGATTGGTGGGAATTAAAAGGATGACATGCCATTAGTCAAATGAAACCAAAAACAGGGTGAAGAAAATATACTTTCTCATAATCCAATATCTGCAAAAACACACATAGTCACGTAATGTAGAGAGACCATAGATACTGAGCTGACTATTTTTCTCAGTATCATTATCTCAGCTTGGAGCACACTTAACCTAGCTGATATTACACAGCAGACTAATTTCAAATAGATTGATGGGGCATGGACCACACTTGCTGTGTGTGTGTGTGTGTGTGTGTGTGTGTGTGTGTGTGTGTGTGTGTGTGTGTGTGTGTGTGTGTGTGTGTGTGTGTGTGTGTGTGATTGGGGGGGTGCAGCTTTCCTCCCGTTGGATGAGGAGGAGCTGTTCATCAGCACCACGGATAGAGTGAGAGAAGCAGTTGGGAGGGGTGGAGAAAAGGATGGGATAGGAAAGTATAGCAGAGACAAGACACACCTGCTGCATAGAAATGAAGCCAAATGGAGTCCCATCCCTCAGCCATCCAGGCAGTTTGATCTCTATGGGCTCCCAAGTTCCATTATGTGCTCTATAGGGGGGACACATTTTGATGTCACTCCAGACACAGGATGTATCTCCCTGTCGTCTGTGTTGTGTAGAAGTGGGTGAGGCTTCCAATCGCTCACCCTGTCACTCGTCTGCATGGTTACCGACTAAGTGTCACCATAACGGATTACACTGTTACAGCATGTGGAGCGGTCACCAACCACATCAGACTAAAGCCCTGAGTTCTGCCTTCTTGATGCATTCATTTCACACACATCAGTGGGTCCTTCACAGGACAAGGCAGTCTATTGAATTGCCCGTCTCAATCACAGCCCTTCATTACTTATACAGAGGAATGAAGTTCCGTTTGGCACCTCTGTTGGATGTCATTAGAATTCTTAAACCACACACACACTTTCTCAGCCTCTCTCTAACATAAAAGTTTGGAGCCAGAGATAGCAGCAGCATGCTCTGACTGCTCTGATTGCTCTCTCTCTCTCTATCTGTCTCTTCTCTCTCACGATCTGTCTCTCTCGCTCTCTCTCACAATGCAAAGCAGAAAAACTACTTTACAGCACACTGCGTTCAGAGAGAAGCTCTCTTCTGTTATGTAAATCAGGAAAGATATTGCCAGAGACTCAAGGTTAGCCTAACATCAGCTTGTTTGGTCGCTATGCTGTAAGTGTTTTCATTTCCTCACAAACAACACACTCACTCTGGTACAGCAGTCAAAGTCATTATGTGACGCTGTTAGTAAATGTGTTTTTCAAACTGACGAAGCCTGTAAGTGATATTGGACTGTGTCAGATTCTATTGAATGACAGGTAGGCTTGAATTTCATCCATTACGTAGTGTGGGTGGGTGTAAATGCTTAGATAAGTACATTTTAAAAGGTGCTTGATAGACATTCTACCAATGAGCATCCTAGGAATCAATTCCTTTATAGTGGTAGATGGGTCATTTAATGGGATTATGAGTCTTAATTGACACTGTGCGTGCGTGCGTGTGCGTACGTGTGTGTGCGTGCGTGTGTGCGTGTGCGCGTGCATGCGTGTGTGTGTGTGTGTGTGTTTGTGCATGCGTGCACGTGTCTTGTTGCTGACAAGGGGAAGGGGAATAAGCTCTAGAGAAAATCGTGAGGAAAGCTGTGGTCGACAGGTTGACAACACAGACTCCCTTACTCCTCTCTAGTTTTACCTTTATTGGTACATTCCATTTGGGATGTAGATGCTGGTATCAAGCCAATGGATGAGACCTAGAATTGCCTCTATACAGCACACCACTTTACATTACAGTATATGGAGGGATGAAGTACATAAACAGAAACCTCCATCACCTCTTAGGAGGATGAAATTGGGTGTAAAACAAATAATTAATTGCGAAATTCCAATAAATAAATTTGCACGTGATCGATTTTGGGGCTGGGAGTAAATTCAATAGCATCTCCATCCTCTTCCCCATCAAACAACTAATGTCATCAACTGCAAACCTGTGCCAATTGAGTTATGCTGGAGGGAAATGTATTAGCTTGTCTCCAATTTACACAATAGGGAGGACGGAAAGTCGTTTCTATGCTAATGGCGCTGACAAATGCCTTGTAGACTTTCCATTTGTTGAGAGGATCTGAATTGTCTCTAAATTGAATTGTACTCTAAATTCTCACTTAAATCGTGTTCCATAGTGATTTATGCATATACGATGGAAGACTCGTTTGTTGTCTTTGGATGGTAGGAGTCTTCAGTTGGTCTGGGAGCTAACTGAATATTCCTCTCCATCAGTAAACATCCACCTCCTTCCCCCGCCATCGTTTTCTCTCCCTGTCTTTCTTTCTCTTTCACTCTCTATGCTGTATTACCAGGATGACAAAGAGTAGATTGGACCCAGGGTTCTCTGTCTGTCTGTCTGTCTGTCTGTCTGTCTGTCTGTCTGTCTGTCTGTCTGTCTGTCTCTCTCTCTCTCTCACAAACACACACTCTTTATCTGTGCACTATTGTTCTCCTGCCAGTGTCTGGTGATGCTACCTTCTTTTGTGTGTGTGTGTGTGTGTGTGTGTGTGTGTGTGTGTGTTTGTGTGTGTGTGTTTGTGTGTGTGCGTGTGTGTTGTCTATTACTGAGGCCTCTCCAGACAGGTGAGATAGGCTATACACTTAATTGTTGCCTCTAGCAAACACATCACTCTGTTTCATGCTCCCTTGACTCTCTAACTCAGACCAACTCCTGTGACATTTGACATGATGTCAGATAATAGCCAATCCCCTGGGCGAAGAAGCAACAGAACAGAACAAAGCTCTGATTTCCACCATCAGAACTGATAGTGAGGCATCCATTTCTCATAGAACCCCTCGTCATGTAATTCCCAATAGCAGAGAGCACTGTCACATGTCAATACCCAATAAGAATGGAGTATCTGATGAAACTGGGGCACGGACAAGGCAGTCTGACAGTTGAATGACAGGTACATGCTGATGGCACAGAGCCTATGCGGGGGAGAGGAGGGTGGGGCTAGATGTGGGGAATGAGTAATTGACTAGTCATAACTCAAAGAAGAGATTTCACATGCTGACATTGAAAAATGCACTCGATATTTATGTACTGGTATAGATGTAATCTTTTAAACCAATTGACAATAATGAAATGCAAATCAGGCTCTATTTTTCTGCTCTATTAATAAAATACCAGAGTCTGGCATAACAGAAGCTACAGTCCAATTTAGACTGTTAGGCTATATACGAGATTAGGATCCATATCAGTGTTCCTTATCACGATAGGAGAAGAAATAACCATCTTTGTTTTCAATATTTTCCAAGCACAAGCAATTAATTGCATCTGAACAAATAGGGTACCAGATATGGGAAAAATCTCCTGAATATCCAAATAGCTGGTGACAGTTGTCCAAAACCATGTAAGGGTGACCAGCATCAAATTGAAATCCTATTTCCTGCAACTAATATAATACACACTTGTTCACATAAGTAATTAGTGTTTATTTCAAGATTATTTACGATAGTGGGTTGCAACGAGACCGAGTCTAAATTAATGTCATGCTGTAGGCTACTGATTGCCCTAGCTTCAAGAGAGATGTCTTTATTTCTATTCATTGAATTCTGCCAGCTCAATTGGTCTGGTGTGGACAACTTGCAGTGCAAATCAAAGTTCCGATTATCATTTAGAACGAAAGCAAACGTTTTATCAAAAGATGGTGCTTCTCTCTCTCTCTCTCTCTTTCTATCTCTCTCTCTCTGTCTGTCTGTAGGGTGAGTTTATCTCCATCCTCAGCGGACACTGACGTGCTTCTCTAGCAGCATAACAAAGTCTCCCTTTCTCTCTCCCCTCCTCCTCTCTTTCTCTCCCTGTCCATTCCAATCTTTCCCGTCCCCTCTCATCGCTGTCTCTCCTCTCTCTGCACTGACGCTCCCGCACCTGCTTCTCCCCACTGCCCATCAGACACCGAGTTAAGCCGCATTCATCCCGGGAATGATGTCCCTTTCTCCCAGACACTACGGGAGTAGCGGCCGGTGGATATCTGCGAAAAGCTATTTCTGGTTTATCGAAACTGTTGTGGGTTGAAGGCATGTGAAGATTGCGTTTGGGATTAAATGTTGTTTTTTGAGGGGTTCGTTTCGTCGCTCTCGTTCGAGGGATATGAGGCACTTCTCCACTTTCATCTGGGAGGAGACTCATCAGCAAACAGTCCCTACGGGACGCGGACGTGACTATGTTTTCATAACCCTAAACGGGATGAATTTTGATATTTATTTGTTTATTGGAGATAAACAAAGTCTTAATTTCTAAAAAATGGGTCTTACGTGGTCTCTTAAAATAGCTTTGGAGAGTGCAAATTGTTGTTGCACGATCGTGGTGGGATGCATGGATGTGATGGAGTGAGTGAGATAGAGTGAGTGCACCGCCCGTTTATCACCTAACTTCGGCAAAATGAAATCGCTCTTCTACAGCCGCTTCTTCATTCTCCTGCCCTGGGTCCTCATCGTCATCATCATGATCGATATTGACACCAAGAGGACACCCGTGCGAAGTCCAGTCCTGGGCCGCGCCGGGGGCGCACAGCGGCTTGACAGAACCAGACTTCCTCGGGCCAATCGCTCCGCTCTCCCAGTAATATACGCCATCACTCCGACCTACAATCGGCCAGTCCAGAAAGCTGAACTTACCCGGCTCGCTAACACCTTCTGCCAGGTTCCTCGCTTCCACTGGATCGTAGTGGAGGACTCGAGCGTGCGCACAGAGCTGGTGGCGCGCTTTCTCTCCCACTCCGGGATGCCATACACACACTTGAACATCTTTACGCCCCGCCGGTTCAAACGGACCGGGATGCCTCGTGCTACTGAGCAAAGGAACACGGCTCTATCGTGGCTACGGTCACATCGCTCTCGGAAGGACGTGGGGGTAGTATTCTTCGCAGATGATGACAACACATACAGTCTGGAACTGTTTGAAGAGGTAATAAAGCACATTAATGACAGATAGGCTATCTGAAAACTATTGTACTAGAAAACTTTGTTGTTTGTGTGAATGACATCACATGCCATGTAGCCTATCTGTGCAATCAGGCAAAGTATTGAAATAAGCCTGGGATATATTCAAGGGTCATCTCTGGTCCTTGAGGTTCACTGTGTCCAGACACTGATTCTGGATAGAACAAAAACCTGCACATAACTCAACCCAGAGTTAATTTGCCTAAAAGTTGTTTTGAGCAAGTTGGCTCTGTGATCTTCTAAATAATTTTCTCTTCGAATAACCTAATCGACAGCAGGGGCTCATCTCTCATTGATTTAAAAATGTGGTTGTGCATCAGCAGTTTTTCGCATGTTATGTCAGTCACTGACAGTCACTCAATTAGCCCATGTCAGCTAAAACGTTTTAGATTGGTAAGTTAGCCTAGCAGCCTGCTATCTAAATTTGTCGTAATTATGGTCGAATAACCGACTGGGGGGTGGCGCCATTGATCATAGATATCACATTAAAAACTGCAAACATTGTGTCCACCCTATGGCAAAAAAATGTAGAATTGTAGGAAATTAGCTGTAAAACTGCACATTTTTCTCTACACCCCACTGATTAACTTTTTTTTGTTGTTGCATGAAATGAATTAGAAAATTGCTAAATCTTCTCTCCGCACCATGAAAATGTGTAGTATTACAGCAAACTTGCTTTAAAACTGCAACATTTTCTCTACGCCCCATGACATAATGTGTAGAATTGCAGGAAATTAGCTGTAAAACTGAAGATTATTCCCTCCGCCCCACGGAAAATGTTCTAGAAATGCATGAAATTAGTTATACAATTGCTAAATATTCTCTCCGCCCCATGGCAAAATGTGTAGAATTTCAGGATATTTTCTTTAAAACTGCACTTTTTTCTCTACTCCCCACTGATTTTTAAAAGAAATTGCATGAAATTAATTTGAAAATTGTTAAATCTTCTCTCCGCCCTATGGAAGATATGTAGTATTACGGCAAACTTGCTTTAAAACTGCAACAATTTCGACGCAATTGCAGGAAATGTACTTTAAAACATAAATGTTTTCTCTTCACTGTCAAGAGGGTGGCCTTAGGTTTTTAACCTAAATGCTATCAGACCTCAGGATAAGACTCAGATGCTGACAGTTCGAAGTAACAAATGTTTATTACAAAAACAAGGGGCAGGCAGATGTCAGTATTCCAGCTGGAGTCCGAAAGGTACAGAACGGCAGGCAGGCTCAGGGTCAGGGCAGGAAGAATGGTAAAAAACGGGAAAACTAGAAAACAGGGACAAGAGAGAAAAACAGGAGTACGGGAAAAAACACCGGTAGGCTTGACGAGACAAGAAGAACTGGCAACAAGAAAAACAGAAAACACAGGTATAAATGCACAGGAGATAATGGGGAAAAAGGTCCGAAGCCTGGAGGGGGGAGGAGACAAGCATAAGACAGGTGAAACAGATCAGGGTGTGACAAATGCACTGTAATTTAAGATTTGAAACTGCTAAATTGACTCTATGCCCCATAGGAAAATGTATAGAATTTCAGGAAATTACCTTGAAAACTAGAAAGAAATGATTGGATTTGAAGAGGGGGCCCCAAGACTTGGTTAGTCAAATCAAATACATTTTTGGGGGTCATATACACCTGGTTAGCAGATGTTATTGCGAGTGTAGCGAAATGCTTATGCTTTTAGTTCCGACAGTGCAGCAATATCTAACAAGAAATCTAAAAATTCCACAACAACTACCTAATACAAAGAAATCTAAGTAAAGGAATGGAATAAGAATATATACTTATAAGTATATGGATGAGCAATGTCAGAGCGGCATAGGCAAGATGCAATAGATGGTATGAAATACAATATATGCATATGAGATGAGTAATGCAGGACATGTAAACATTATTCAAGTGGCATTATTAAAGTGACTAGTGATCCATTTATTAAAGTGGCTAATGATTTCATGTCTGTATGTAGGCAGCAGCCTCTCTATGTTAGTGATGGTTGTTTAACAGTCTGATGGCATTGAGATAGAAGCTATTGTTCAGTCTCTCGGTCCCAGCTTTGATGCACCTGTCCTGACCTCACCTTCTGGATGGTAGCGGGGTGAACAGGTGAACAGGCACGATGGTTGTTGTCTTTGAGGATCTTTTTGATCTTCCTGTGACATCAGGTGTTGTTGGTGTCCTGGACGGCAAGTAGATTGCCCCGTTGATGCGTTGTGCAGACGACACCACCCTCTGAGAGCCATGAGGTTATGGGCGGTGCAGGTGCCATACCAGGGGGTGGTGTAGCTAGACAGGAAGCTCTCAATTGTGCATCTGTAAAAGTTTGTGAGGGATTTACAGTGAGGGAAAAAAAGTATTTGATCCCCTGCTGATTTTGTAAGTTTGCCCACTGACAAAGACATGATCAGTCTATAATTTTAATGGTAGGTTTATTTGAACAGTGAGAGACAGAATAGCAACAATAAAATCCAGAAAAACGCATGTCAAAAATGTTATCAATTGATTTCCATTTTAATGAGGGAAAATAAGTATTTGACCCCCTCTCAATCAGAAAGATTTCAGGCTCCCAGGTGTCTTTTATACAAGCAATGAGCTGAGATTAGGAGCACACTCTTAAAAGGAGTGCTCCTATTCTCAGTTTGTTACCTGTATAAAAGACACCTGTCCACAGAGCAATCAATCAATGAGATTCTAAACTCTCCACCATGGCCAAGACCAAAGAGCTCTCCAAGGATGTCAGGGACAAGATTGTAGACCTACACAAGGCTGGAATGGGCTATAAAACCATCGGCAAGCAGCTTGGTGAGAAGGTGACAACAGTTGATGTGATTATTCGCAAATGGAAGAAACACAAAAGAACTGTCAATCTCCCTCGGCCTGGGGCTCCATGCAAGATCTCACCTCGTTGGAGTTGCAATGATCATGAGAACGGTGAGGAATCAGCCCAGAACTACATGGGAGGATCTTGTCAATGATCTCAAGGCAGCTGGGACCATAGTCACCAAGAAAACAATTGGTAACACACTATGCCGTGAAGGTCTGAAATCCTGCAGCGCCCGCAAAGTCCCCCTGCTCAAGAAAACACATATACATGCCCATCTGAAGTTTGCCAATGAACATCTGAATGATTCAGAGGACAACTGGGTGAAAGTGTTGTGGTCAGATGAGACCAAAATGGAGCTCTTTGGCATCAACTCAACTCGCCGTGTTTGGAGGAGGAGGAATGCTGCCTATGACCCCAAGAACACCATCCCCACCGTCAAACATGGAGGTGGAAACTTTATGCTTTGGGGGTGTTTTTCTGCTAAGGAGACAGGACAACTTCACCGCATCAATGGGACGATGGACGGGGCCATGTACCGTCAAATCTTGGGTGAGAACCTCCTTCCCTCAGCCAGGGCATTGAAAATGGGTCGTGGATGGGTATTCCAGCATGACAATGACCCAAAACACACGACCAAGGCAAAGGAGTGGCTCAAGAAGAAGCACATTAAGGTTCTGGAGTGGCCTAGCCAGTCTCCAGACCTTAATCCCATAGAAACTCTGTGGAGGGAGCTGAAGGTTCGAGTTGCCAAACGTCAGCCTCAAAACCTTAATGACTTGGAGAAGATCTGCAAAGAGGAGTGGGACAGAATCCCTCCTGAGATGTGTGCAAACCTGGGTGGCCAACTACAAGAAACAGCAGACCTCTGTGATTGCCAACAAGGGTTTTGCCACCAAGTACTAAGTTATATTTTGCAAAGGGGTCAAATACTTATTTCCCTCATTTCCCTCATTGTTGTTATTCTTTCTCTCACTATTCAAATAAACCTACCATTAAAATTATAGACTGATAATTTCTTTGTCAGTGGGAAAACGTACAAAATCAGCAGGGGATCAAATACTTTTTTCCCTCACTGTAGGTGACAAGTCAAATTTCTTCAGCCTCCTGAGCGCTGTTGCACATTCCTCACCACACTGTCTGTGTGGGTGGAACATTTCAGTTTGTCTGTGATGTGTACGCAGAGTAACTTAAAACTTTCCACCTTCTCCACTGCTGTTCCATCGATGCCCCCTCGGCTCTTTCATTAAGTCCACGATAACCTATTTTATTTTCGTGACGTTAAGTGAGAGGTTGCTTTCCTAACAGCACATTACGAATGCCATCACCTCCTCCCTATTATCTGTCTAGTTTGTTTTGGTAATCAAGACTACTACTGTTGTGCCATCTGCAAACTTGATGATTGCGTTGGAGGCGTGCATGGCCACGCAGTCATAGGTGAACAGGGAGTACAAGAGGGGGCTGAGCACACACCCTTGTGGGGACCCAGTTTTGAGGATCAGCGAAGTGGAGATGTGTTCACCATCTGTGGGTGGCCCGTCAGGAAGTCCAGGACCCAATTGCACAGGGCGGGGTTGAGACCCAGGGCCTCAAGCTTAATGATGAGCTTTGAGGGTACTATGGTGTTGAATTCTGAGCATTCTTACATACAGTTGAAGTTGGAAGTTTACATACACTTAGGTTGGAGTCATTAAAACTTGTTTTTCAACCACTCCACAATTTTCATATTAACAAACTATAGATTTGGCAAGTCGGTTAGGACATCTAATTTTCCAACAATTGTTTACAGACAGATTATTTCACTTACAATTCAAATGTGTTAGAAATGTACATACACAAAGCCTTTAAACAGCTTGGAAATTCCAGAAAATGTCATGGCTTTAGAAGCTTCTGATAGGCTACTTGACATTATTTGAGTCAATCGTAGGTGTACCTGTGGATGTATTTCAAGGCCTACCTTCAAACTTAGTACCTCTTTGCTTGACATCATGATAAAATCAAAACAAATTAGCTAGACCTCAGAAAAAAATTGTAGACCTCCACAAGTCTGATTCATACTTGGGAGCAATTTCCAAATGCTTGAACGTACCACGTTCATCTGTACAAAAAAAATAATACGCAAGTATAAACATTATGGGACCACGCAGCCATCACAGCACTCAGGAAGGAGACACGTTCGGTTTCCTAGAGATGAACGTACTTTACTGCGAAAAGTGCAAATCAATCCCAGAACAACAGGAAAGGACCTTGTGAAGATGTTGGTGGAAACAGTGACAAAAGTATCTATATCTACAGTAAAACGAGTCCTATATCGACATAGCCTGAAAGGCTGCTCAGCAAGGAAGAAGCCTCTGCTCCAAAACCACCATAAAAAAAAGCCAGACTACGGATTGCAACTGCACATGGGGACAAAGATGGTACTTTTTGGAGAAATCTCCTCTGGTCTGATGAAACAAAAATAGAACTGTTTGGCCAAAATGACCATCATTATGTTTGGAGGAAAAGGGGTGAGGCTTGAAAGCTGAGGAACACTATCTCAACCGTGAAGCACGGGGGTGGCAGCATCATGTTGTGGGGGTGCTTTGCTGCAGAAGGGACTGGTGCATTTCACAAAATAGATTGCTTCATGAGGAAGGGAAATTATGTGGATATATTGAAGCAACATCTCAAGACATCAGTCAGGAAGTTAAAGCTTAGTCGCAAATGGGTCTTCCAAATGGACAATGACCCCAAGCATACTTCCAAAGTTGTGGCAAAATGGCTTAAGGACATCAAAATCAAGGTATTGGAGTGGCCATCACAAAGCTCTTACCTCAATCTTATAGAAAATTTGTGGGCAGAACTGAAAAGTGTGTGCGAGCAAGGAGGCCTACAAACCTGACTCAGTTACACCAGCTCTGTCAGGAGTACTGGGCCAAAATTCACACAACTTATTGTGGGTAGCTTGTGGAAAGTTATCCGAAATTTTTGACTCAAGTTAAACAATTTAAAGGCAATGCTACCAAAAAACGAAGTAAGTGTATATAACCTTCTGACCCACTGGGAATGTGATGAAAGAAATACAATCTGAAATAAATTATTCTCTCCACTATTATTCTCACATTTCACATTCTTAAAATAAAGTGGTGATCCTAACTGACCTAAGACAGGGAATTTTTACTAGAATTGAATGTCAGGAATTGAGATAAACTGAGTTTAAATGCATTTGGCTAAGGTGTATGTAAACTTCTGACTTCAACTGTAGGTATTCCACTTGTCCAGGTGGGATAGGGATGTGTGCTGTGTGATGGCGATTGCATCGTCTGTGGACCTATTGGGGCATATGCAAACTGAAGTGGGTCTAGGGTGACAGGCAAGGTGGAGGTGATATGATCTTTGACTAGTCCCTCAAAGCACTATATAATGACCGAGGTGAGTCCTACGGGGGCGATAGTCATTTAGTTCAGTTACTTTTGCCTTCTTGGATACAGGAACAATGGTGGCCATCTTGACGCATGTGTTGACAGCAGACTGGGATAGGTAGCGATTGAATATGTCCGTAAACACACACGCCAGATGGTCTGCGCATGCTAGCTAGGATGCGGCTAGGGATGCCGTCTGGGCTGGCAGCCTTGCGAGAGTTAACACGCTTAAATGTCTTACTCACATTAGCCATGGAGAAGGAGAGCCCACAGTCCTTGGTAGAGGGCCGTGTCGGTGGCACTATATTATCCTCAAAGCTGTTAAAGAAGGCGTTTAGTTTGTTTGGATGCATGACGTCGGTGTCCGTGACGTGGCTGGTTTTCATTTGGTAGTCCATGATTGTCTGTAGTCCCTGCCATATATATCCCATGCCTGAGCCGTTAAATTGCGACTCCACTTTGCCTCTATACTGACATTTCGCTTGTTTGATTACCTTGCGGAGGGAATAACTACACTGTTTGTATTCAGCCATATTCCCAGTCAACTTTCCATGGTTAAATGCGGTGGTTCGCACTTTCAGTTTTGTGCAAATGCTGCCATCTATCCACAGTTTCTTGTTAGGGTTGTTTTTAATAGTCACAATAGGTACAACATCTCCTAGGCACTTCCTAAGAAACTCACTCACCGAATCAACAAATAAATACGTATTATTATCTGAGGCTATCCGGAACATGTCCCAGTCCACGTGACCAAACAATTTTGAAGCATTGATTCCGATTGGTCAGACCAGCTTTGAATAGTCCTTGTCACAGGTACATCCTGTTTGAGTTTCTGCCTATAGGAAGGGAGGAGCATATTGGAGTGGTGGTCAGATATGCCGAAGGGAGGGCGGGGGATTGCCTTGTATGCATCGCAGAAGTTAGAGTAGCAGTGATCCAGAGTTTTGCCAGCACGAGTACTGCAATCAATCAATATGCTGATAGAATTTAGTTGGTCTTGTTCTAAAATTTGCTTTGTTAAAACCCCAGCTACAATAAATGCTGCCTCAGGATATATGGTTTCCAGTTTGCATAAAGTCCAGTGAAGTTCCTTGAGGGCCGTTGTGGTATCGGTTTGAGGGGGGATATACGCGGCAGTGACAATAACCAATGAGAATTCTCTTGGGAGATAATACGGTCTGCAATTGATTGTAAGGAATTCTTGGTCAGGTGAACAAAAGGACTTGAGTTCCTGTATGTTGTTACAATTACACCATGAGTGGTTAATCATGAAACATACACCCTCACCCTTCTTCTTCCCAGAGATATGTTTATTTCTGTCGGCGCAACGCACAAAGAATCCCAGTGGCTCTACCGACTCCGACAGCATATCACGAGAGACCCATGTTTCCATCAAACAGAGTATGTTACAATCCCTGATGTCTCTCTGGAAAGCAACCCTTGCCCTAATTTCATCTACCTTGTCATCTAGAGACTGGACATTAGCGAGTAATATACTCGGAAGTGGTGGGTGGGGTGCGCGCTTCCGAAGTCTGACCAGAAGGTCGGACGTTGTTTTGGGTCAGCCTCTGGAATCAGTTCAGGTGCCCTGGGTGTTTCGGACAAAGGATCCGCTTCGTAAAAGTTGTATTCCTGGTCGCAATGCTGTTTAGTTGATGTCACTCTGATATCCAGTAGTTCTCCCCGGCTGTATGTAATAACACAAGGTTTTCTGGGCCAACAATGTAATAAATAATACATTAAAAAAACTAAATACTGCAAAGGTTCCTAAGGACTAGAAGTGAGGCGGCCCTCTCTGTTGGCACCATCTTGTCCGGTCATGTCCTGCAGCAGTCATAGTAAAACTCCTTGTATGCTATTTTTTATCGCACTCTAAAGGTCGGAGCTGTGTTATGATTTTGAACGGGTCCCTAATGAAAGTGCTATCAAAAAAAGGGGTCCCCGGCCCCAACAAGTTTGGGAAAGTTTGTCTTAAGTTACGATTTGGGGAGATAAAGAGCCTTAATCTGTGCCTAATCGCAATGTCTAGCCGCAGCTCCAACGATAGGCCTGTGTAAATATCAGTTATTTGATTGGCTGATAGTCAGCCTGCTCGCCCCACCTCAACCAGGACATTACAGAACTCCTCTCCATGGTAATAATCTGTCGTAATTTGGTAATGACCTGTCATATAGTGTTAATAACCTGACATATAGTGGTAATAACCTGTCAAACCTGTTATGCAGTTGATTTTATGCATTGCACAGATGGTGCCGCTGTCAAACATAGGCACATTTTTTCATATAGCAGTTTTGTGTCCAAAATAAATAATACTGAGATAGACCACATTAGAACTGAATTTGTAGTCAATGAGCAAAAAACATTATGAATAGCCTATAAATGCATACTTAATATCATCCTATTCAATTCTCTCACAATACCAACACCATTCAATTAATACTAAGTGAGTGAGTGATGTCACTATAGACTTACTGATTTTAGAAGAGGTATTTGATCGTGCTAGACGCGATGAAACAACACCTGAAAGAGATTCTGTTATTTCTCTCTTATGTATTATGTCTGAGTTGAAGAGGAAACCATCCAGAAACAATTTGCATAAAGACAGATTATTGGATGTTTTCTCTGTTCTCAAGCATTAACAAGTCACGGCTCGGTGCAAATCATTATGTGTGCGAGACATTCTGCCAGCTTTGCTGCCTCAAAATGGGGTGTCAGCAAACAGAGTCGTCCACATCATAGCCTAGCCTACCTCTCTCCTCTCCCCACTCACAGCCAGGCCAGACGGCTACTTTCGGTGAGTTTGCATTTTGCCCTCGGGCTGTAGGGAGTCGTGAGCTAGCTGTAGCGCTAGAACTGCAGCATTGTAGTCAATACTGAATGTCTCCCAAGTGTTTAGTTAAACATAGTCTGTCAGTCAGAAATATGTATTGGTCTGACTTGAAAACTACTGCAACCAGACAGCTTGTCAAATAAACCTGTTCACTTAAAGGCTTGAAGGAAATGGCAGGCCATTTGGCTTACCGATGGCTGAAAGGAAGATGACACAATTTGATCTCTCCCGCCTCAACATGGGTATAAACGACTTGCTGAAATGAGAAGACTATTAATTGGTGTGAAGATTGGCATACATACGTGACAAGAATTGGACTTGAAATACACTGACACATCGTCAGGACAAGTTAAATCAAGGGCCATAGTTTCGGAGTGTACAGTAGGCACATAGAGAGGGCACAAAGGAACCGCAAGACAGAACAGAAGAGCAAAATCCAATTCCATCAAACCGATGTGACCAATTATCATAATTACATACTGGATAGTTTTCTTCTCTCTGGGAGCTAAAGCAGAAAGGAGAGAATCTCACAGAGAGAAATTGTCCGTGGCTGAGTGGATGGAGGGGAGAAGGGAGAAAGAGAAGGGTATTGTAGTGAAGACGATAGAGGGGTGAGAAAGGTGGAGGTGAGAGGGTTGATGAACGCAGAACTTCATCCAGGGGAAGGCCTGCCAGCTCAATGACCTCTCCATCACGGTTGACAACTCCACAGTGTCGCCCTCCCAGAGTGCAAAGAACCTTGGCGTAACCCTAACCCTGTCGTTCTCTGCAAACATCAAAGCAGCTCCTGCAGGTTCATACTCTACAACATTGGTAGAGTATGAACCTACCTCACACAGGAAGCGGTGCAGGTCCTAATCCAGGCACTTGTCATCTCCTGTCTGGACTACTGCAACTCGCTGTTGGCTGGGCTCCCCGCTTGTGCCATCAATTCCATGCAACTTAGCCAGAAACCAGCAGCCCGCCTGGTTTTCAACCTTCCAAGTTGTCTCATCACCCCACTCTTCCGCACACTCTGCTGGCTTCCAGTCAAAGCTCGCATCCACTACAACATGGTACTTATCTACGGAACAGCAAGAGGAACTGCCCCACCCTACCTTCAGGCTATGCTCAAACCTTTCACCCCAACCCGAGCACTCCGTTCTGCCACCTCTGGTCTCTTGGCCTTCCCACCCCTGGACTGGGCAGCTTCTGCTCAGCCCAGTCCAAGCTCTTCTCTGTCCTGATACCCCAGTGGTGGAACCAGCTTCCCCTTGAAGCCACCCCCCCACCCCAACCTGTTATAGCTCTGACTCTACTGGTTGCTAGGTTATTGAAGAAAAATGTACGTTCAATGCCTTTGATGTATGGTTGTCCCTCCTAGCTATCTTATTAATCACTCTATATAAGAGTGCTGCTAAATGTATTACATGTAGCACTCACATCTGTAGCCATGAAAAGCTTTAAACTGCTGGTCATTGCTCACATGAACACCATCATCCCAGACACCCTGGACCCACTCAAATTTGCATACCGCCCAACCAGATCCACAGATGATGCGATCTTTATTGTACTCCACACTGTCCTCTCCCACCTGGACAGAGGAACACATCACGGACAAATTGAAATGGTCCACCCACACAGACAGTGTGGTGAAGAAGGCCCAACAGAATTTTTGCTTGTCACCTAAAACCCTCACAAACATTTACAGATGCACAATTGATAACATCCTGTTGGGCTGTTTCATAGCCTGGTATGGCAACTGCACTGCCCACAACCATAAGGCTCTCCAGAGGCTGGTGCGGTACTAAAATGTGATGTGGTCTGCACAACACATTACCAGGGGCAAACTACCTGCCCTCCAGGACACCTACAGCACCCGATGTCACAGGAAGGCCAAAAAGATAATCAAAGACAACAACCACGCGAGCCACCTCCTATTCACCCCGCTACCATCCAGAAGGCGAAGTCAGTACAAGTGTATGAAAGCTGGGACCGAGAGACTGAAAAACAGCTTCTATCTCAAGGCCAACAGACTATTAAACAGCCTTCACTAACACAGAGAGGCTGCTGCTTACATACAGACTTGAATTAATTGGCCACTTGAATAAATGAATCACTAGTCACTTTAATAATGCCACTTGAATAATGTTTACACATCTTGCATCCCTCATCTCATATGTATATATGTATTTTATACCATCTATTGCATCTTGTCAATGCAGCTCTGTCATTGCTCATCCATGTACTTATATATTCTTATTCCATTAATTTACTTAGATGTGTATGTATTAGGTAGTTATTGAAGAATTGATAGATTACACGTTAGATATTGCTGCACTGTCGGAACTAGAAGCACAAACATTTCGCTACACTCGCAATAACATCTGCTAACCATGTGTATGTGACCAATGCAATTTGATTCGATTTGACCAAGCCTGGAACCAACAGGATCCTGAACAGCTTCTACCCATAAGCCATAAGACTGCTAAATAGTTAACCAAATAGCTACCCAGACTATTTGCATTGACCCTTTTTTCACCTGTGTTATCCATCCTGTACCTAGTCACTTTACCCTTACTCACATGAACATATGAACATATGTATATTGTATATAGCTAAGTTATCATTACTCATTGTGTATTTAGTCCTCGTGTTATTCTTTTTTTCTATTATTTTTCCATTTGTCTCTTTGCATTGTTGGGAAAGGCCCGTAAGTAAGCATTTCACTGTTCGTCTACACCTGTTGTTTACGAAGCATGTGACAAATAACATGTGATTAGATGTATTCCTCCATCCTGTCCTCTCCCATTTCCTTCCTTCTTGCCTTTTCCACTCTCCCCCTCTTCTCTGTCCTCCTTTTCTCACATCCCTGTCATGTCCTACCCCCCCTCCTCGTCCCTGTCCTTGTCTATTCCCTCAGGAGCAGTGTGAGTCTGTCTAAATGCTGGCATTGTCTACCCTTCAACCCTGAACCCAATCCACCCCCAGCTGGTTTGAAAGGATAGAGACAGAAACAATCCCCCACACAAACACATCATGCATCATTGCATCACAATTTCATAACCTCTTAATTTTCTCCCCTCTAATTTGATTCATTATTTTTTTTCTCCCTCTCGCTCTCTCATTGCTCCCGCTATGCATATTAATGACACATGGAGAAGGCTTGATTAAAATCCGAAAGAGCATTTGAGCACACAATGAAATGACAGCTTCTTCTCTGGGGGAGAAACACATTTATAATGGATTTATACTGCATCATTTAAAGTCCAATTGTATATGCATACACTTCATATATTACCTCTGTTAATAATATGGCGTAAACAAAGGCAGCCTAGGCATACACTGACTAAGTTGCTACTCAATATTAGATAGATGATATGGCTGCATGTCAAATGGTAAGCTTCTGTATTCCCCCCTATTCCCCTGGCTCTAGTCTCTACCACTCAGTCAGATGATGCCTCTGGACAGTACTTCCCTTTCAGATAGAGACCAGGAACTCAGCCACAGTGTCTCACTCCAATTGAATGGGTTCTGGTTTCCTCCATGTCCCAAATCGCTATCAAAGAGCCAGTGGATGTTATGGCTCACAAGAACAATATTTTTTGAATATTCACTTTTCCACTTTTATAGCTAGAATTCTCTGCAGATGGATTCTGTCTGAAGGGTATTGACAAACTCAGGTGTTAGAGGTTGATGTTGGTTTTGACAGTCTGGGTCTATGGCTGCAGAGGCTGGAGCGTTTAGTCGCTCTTCATGGTTCCCAAGTCTCCCTATGCTTTTCGTATTGAGGCGCTGGTTCAATTGAACATTCATCCTTCTTTCCTACCTTCCTTGAAGTCATCACTGATCTGTATGTGATTGGATAAATGAAACCACAGTTGTTTCTTCCCGCTGCTCTCGTCACAATGCTATGCTCTCAGATTAACATATGACTGCTACCCCCGTAGGCACTCCTGTAGATCTGAAAGTATCCGAGCGAAGCAACACTATGATAGACGTTTCCTACTGAAAGGCTGGGTGGAATTTCCACTATATTGCTCACAACTATCCAATCATGTCAGACTTAAAGGAGTGCCTTGTGGGTAGGGCAAGAAGTACATTTGTAATTCAAAAATTGCATTTTTGCATTTTTAAGGATGCATTTTAAACACCTGAACCATCCCTTAGTCTCAATTAATTGGAGGAATTATGCATATCCAAATGGGCCACAGAAGCTGGACAAAACCGAATTAGAACCAAATGAATGTCCACTCATTTCTTTTGCTGCTCCCTAGTGTCATCTATATGATTCATCCACAAAAGTCATAGCGGAAACAGAAAGGGGGGGGGGGGGGGGGGGGGGGGGTTTAGAGTCGCGCAAGGTCAAGGGCCACAGCGTTAGAAGAGAGGGCTTCAAAGATGTGTCCATCGCTCAGGGGTAAAGGAGGAGAAGAAGGAAGAGAGAGAGAGAGAGAGAGCCTTCCCAACAGTCTGTTGAGTGCTGAGAGTGAGAGAGGAGACACGAAAGATGTAGGCCCTGCCCTGACCGTTTGTATGAAGAATCACACAGCGACATTGTCGCTATGTAATCAAATATTGCCTTGTATGATTTGCCCCTTACATGTGACTTCCTCCAGGTGGTTTGATGTTCTGAAAAGAGAATTGCACTAGAATGGGATCCGTAGTGGGGCTGGAATAAGGAATGAAATAGTACACACACACACAAGGGTAGATATGCACACACAAGCAAGCATATTACAGTGACTTCAGAAAGTATTCACACCCCTTGAATTTTCCATATTTTATTGTGTTACAGTGAAATGGAGTAAATTTATATTTTTTTGTTACTGGCCTACACACCATAACGTCAAAGTGAAATTATGATTTTTGGAAATTCTTACAAATGAATTAAATATGAAAAGCTGAAATGTCGAGTCAATAAGTATTCAATCCATTTGTTATGTCAAGCCGAAATAACTGAAAGTGTAAAAATGTGCTTAACAAGTGTCATGGCCACGACACAAGGCAGATAATTAGTTACATTGACTAACTCTGTGCAATAATGGTGACTAACATATGTTTTGAATCACTACCTCATCTCTGTAACCGACACATCTGTAAGGTCCCTCAGTCAAGCAGTGAATTTCAAACACAGATTCAACCACAAAGACCAGGGAGGTTTTCCAAGGGCTCGCAAAGAAGGGCATCTATTGGTAGTTGGACTAAAAAAGCAGACATTCAATATCTCTTTGTGCATGGTGAACTTATTAATTACACTTTGGATGGTGTATCTATACACCCAGTCACTACAAGATACAGGTGTCCTTCCTAACTCAGTTGCCGGAGAGGAAGGAAATCGCTCAGGGATGTCACCATGATTCCAATTTTTTTAAATATAATATATATTTTGGGGTTTTGCTTTTTTCCCCCCAATTTCGGGATATCCAATTGGTAGTTACAGTCTGGTCCCATCGCTGCAACTCCAGTACGCACTCGGGAGAGGCGAAGATCGAAAGCCGTGCGTCCTCCGTAACACAACCCCGCCAAGCCGCACTGCTTTTTGACACAATGCTCGCTTAACCCGGAAGCCAGACGCACCAATGTGTTGGAGGAAACACCATATATCTGGTGACCATGTCAGCGTGCATTGCGCCTGGCCCGCCACAGGAGCCAGCCAAATCCTCCCCTAACTCGGACGACGCTGGTCCCACCGCCTCATGGGTTTCCTGGTCGTGGCCGGCTGTGATAGAGCCTGGTATCAAACCAGGATCTGTAGTGACACAGCTAGCACTGTGATGCAGTGCTATAGACTGCAGTGCCTTAGGCCCTTCCACGAGGCCAATGTTGTAAAAGTTACAGAATTTATTTCCTGTGAAAGGAGAAAACTTAGGATGGTTCAACAACATTGTAGTTACTCCACAATACTAACCTAATTGTCTGAGTGAAAAGAAAGAAGCCTGTACAGAATAAAAATATTCCAAAACATGCATACTGTTTGAAACAAGGTACTAAAGTAATACTGCAAAAAATGTGGTAAAGCAGTTAACTTTTTCCTGAATACAAAGTGTTATGTTTGGGGCAAACCCAATACAGCACTTTGGTGAGTACCACGCTCCATATTTGCAAGCATAGTGGTGGCTGCATCATGTTATGGGTATGATTGTAATCCTTAAGGACTGGGGTTTTTCTTGAAAAAAAATAAACAGAATGGAGCTATGCAAAGGCAAAATCTTGGAGATGAATTCACCTTTCAAAAGGACAATAACCGTAAACACATGGCCAAATCTACTCTGGAATTTCTTACCAAGAAGAATGTTCCTGAGTGGCCGAGTTACACTTTTGATTTACTGGAAAATCTATGGCAAGACATGAAAGTGTGTTTTGTTTGACAAGTAATAATTTTTTCTCAAAAAAAGACCTCACCTTGGAAGATAACGGCACTGAGACTAGAATCTTTTAGGAGATTTAAGAACACAAAATCAACATTGCAATGGTAATTTCAGTCTCTGGACTTGAACCCCATTAAAAACATGTGGTTTGAATTGAAAAGGGCAGTCCAGAAGCGCAGACGAAAGACATCAAGGATCTGGAAAGATTTTTTATGGAGGAATGATCGAGATCCCTCCCAATGTTCTCCAATCTCATAATTATTTTTAGAAAAAGGCTCTGTGCCGTTATCCTGGCAAGGTGAGTTACTGAAAGGTATTGAAAACAGGGGTGCCAATACTTTTGACCACTATCTTTTTGGGATAAAAAAAAATAATTACTTGTTTTTGAGCATACAATATGGCTCAGTATATGTATTATTTGTTTTATACTCTTTTTTGCCCATCTTTATCAAGGATGCCAATTATTTTGGACTTAACAGTAGTAACTGTACACACACACACACACACACACACACACACACAGAGTCTGGGTCTACACTGCTCCCGTCTGTGTGTGAATTCATTCACAGTGAAAATGTACCCAGGTCTTGTTCTACTCTGCTATTTCATTTAGTGTAGAATCCAGAGAAGAAAGCCGTCTAGCCAAGCTTATTTTCCTCTTTTCACATTTCACCAAACATATCTGCTTTTCCACAAAAGCTAATCAAAAGGGGACCATAGTGCTCTCCCAGAAGTTTGGTTGGTGTGTAAAACCCATCATTTCAGATAAGCAAAAGGGTGTGATGGGTCTGCACTCAAAAAGATGTTGCATAAAACGTACTTAAATGTTTCATTTGTTGTATTTTTATCACTCTATCAGCGTACACAGCCGTTTGCAGCCTTCAGTGTGTGGGTACACATTTTTCTTGGAAAATTATATTTTTCAGTGAAAATAATACAAAAAAATGAATATTTTTTGTTTTCCACAAAATAAATGTGGTTGTTGATCAACTTCACAGATGTATCTTTTTTTTAGGGGGGCAGGCAGTTCTACATATGGACAGATCTCAAAAGTCTAAAACAGCCTTCTTGTCTGCTATCCTCCATCTACACTGATATGAAAGAGCTGGACAAGCCTGGAGAAAATTCACACCAATAATCCTATTGCTTTGACCTCTCCTGTGTTTTCGGATCAGTGTGTCTGTCTGTGAGGCCCATGGGGCTTCTGTGTGTTTGTGTTTGTGTGTCTAACCCTCTCTACCACTCTGTTTCTCTAGATGCGTTCAACACGGGGTGTGTCAGTGTGGCCAGTTGGGCTGGTCAGTGGGCGCCGGTACGAGCGTCCCATAGTGGAGAAGGGCAAAGTGGTGGGCTGGTACACTGGCTGGAGGCCCGACCGTCCCTTCGCTATCGACATGGCAGGTATAGTGCATTTACTGTAGTTAGTCATCTAAGGTAGAGGAACAGACACCAGTGGTTCCCTTTCAGTTGTTCCAACTTCTTACAGCACAGCTATTGGGAGTTTGTACGCTAGCGACCTCTACTGAAGAACATTAGAATCATGCCTGACATTGCCAATGAACACCGTGACTCACATGTATTTTTTTTTTACATTGGAAGACTAAATTTATCAGGCTTTGCTCCAACTTAATTGTCCCACTTAAGGAGGGTGTAGTCATCCTTCTGGATGTTGCGAGTTAAAGGTTGGTAACTATACTAACCAAAATATAAACGCAACATGTAAAGTGTTGGTCCCATCATTCATGAGCTGAAATGAAAATCCCACAAATGTTCCATGCTCACAAAATGACTACTTATCTCAAATTGTGTACACAAATTTGTTTACATTCTTGTTAGTGAGCATTTCTCTTTTGCCAAGATAATCCATCCACCTGACAGGTGTGGCATATCAAGAAGCTGATTAAAAAAGCATGATCAATACACAAGTGCACCTTGTGCTGAGGACAATAAAAGGCAACTCTAAAATGTGCAGTTTTGTCATACAACACATGCCACAGATGTCTCAAGTTTTGAGGGAGCATGCAATTGGCATGCTGACTGCAGGAATGTCCAACAGAGCTGTTGCCAGAGAATTGTATGTTAATTTCCCTACAGTAAGCCGCCTCCCATGTTGATTTAGAGAATTTGGCAGTACGACCAACCGGCCTCACAAACGCAGACCACGTGTAACCATACCAGCCCAGGACCTCCACATCCGGCTTCTTCACATGCGAGATCGTCTGAGACCTGTCACCCAGACAGCTGATAAACCTGTGGGTTTGCACAACTGAAGAATTTCTGCACAAATTGTCAACTGTCATGGAAGGTCATCTGTGTGCTCGTCGTCCTCATTAGGGTCTTGACCTGACTGCAGTTTTGGCGTCGTAACCAACTTCAGTAGGCAAATACTCACCTTCTATGGCCACTGGCACCCGGTAGAAGTCTGCTCTTCACTGATGAATCCCAGTTTCAACTGTACCGGGCAGATGGCGTGTGGGCGAGCGGTTTGCTGATGTCAATGTTGTGAACAGAGTGCCCCGTTGTGGCGGTGGGTTATGATATGGGCAGGCATAAGCTACAAACAACAAACACAATATATTTTATTGATGGCAATTTGAAAGCACAGAGGTACCGTGACGAGATCCTGAGGCCCATTATCGTGACATTCATCCGCCGCCATCACCTCCTTTTTCAGTATAATAATGCACTGCCCCATGTCGCAAGGATCTGCACACAATTCCTGGAAGCTGGAAATGTCCCAGTACTTCCAAGCGTGTTTCAGTTCCCGCCAATCTCCAGCAACTTTGCTCAGGCATTGAAGATGAATCGGACAATATTCCGCAGGCCACAATCAACAGCCTGATCACCTCTATGCGAAGGAGATGTGTCTCGCTGCATGAGGCAAATGATGGTCACACCAGATACTGGCTGTTTTCCTCATCCATGCACCTACCTATTTTTAAAAGGTACTGTATCTGTGACCAACAGATGCATATCTGTATTCCCAGTCATGTGAAATCCATAGATTAGAGCCTAATTCATTTATTTAAATTGACTGATATCCTTATACAAACTGTAACTCAGTAAAACAATGAAGGCTAAGAAGCCGGGTTTAGGTTCAAGACCATGCCCAAATAATATTAATAGAAACACACATTTTATTGCCTGGTATGTCTCGTTGTGGTGCTTGCTACGGCTGCCTCCGCTCGGGTCAGTAACAGTGGCTTGCCCAGCAGCTGGCACTGTTCCCCTAGTCCATGGTGTGCACAGGTTCCCTTGGCAAACGTGTGGAATTCTCATGGCTTCCTCTCACAGGTGCCCGTACCTCGGCTAGGTCTGAGTAAAGGGACCCGGGGATGAATTGGGGCCAGATCAAATGCCTTGTCTGCCTGGGCTGAGGCATGCAGAAACTGCCCTTACTCAACCCAGTTGCTGTGCGCTCTGTCTCCAAATAAGTGCGAAGTGAGACGACTTGAAGGGAGAGGGCAGCTGGGTCAGTGAACACTCCCTGCTTGGTGCCTGTGCCTGCCTCAGTCAAGCACCGTTCACCTCTCTTCCCAGACTTGGTTGATAATCCAATTTTATGTGGACGGGATCAGGCTAGCTAAACAGCGCCGCATAGCGTGCTAGCCAGGTTAGCTGACTTTTTAAGTCGAGCTAGCGTACTGCCACTGGCAATTCCTACCTCCCATGGTGGAATTGTTTGTGTAGCGTGCTCTCTCTCTCTCGTTTAGCATACGTTTAGCATACTGAAAGGTACTTTCAGTCTCTTGGTTATTCTAGATGAACCGTGTTGCATTCGGAGAGATTTGAGACCGAAGGAAGAAGCCACTCATTGTTCTTTGGCTAGTTCCTTGTTGGCAGCGGGCTTGGCAAGTGCTAGCCCACAGGGATAATGCAGATAGCTGGGTTCTGGCATAGCAAGACTAAGAAGCCGTATGGGTGACGTCGGCTAGCATACGGTACTGTGACAACAGTGCCTCCGTGTTTGGCTATTGCCGACCTGGGTACATTGTCGGCCATTGCTGGAGTTCCTATACCCATAAAAGGGCCAGGTTTCAGGCGGGCTATACAGTACCAGGCGCTCTTTGTCCAAAGAGCACACCTCTCCCCACAGGTGGCATATTACTGGATTCATTGCTGATTCCTCCCTCTAGCTCACTGGTCCCTTTGAGGTGCTTATTCATACAGATTATGGACTCGGTAGGTGGTTGGAAATCATGCTTTTATCCCACACACAGTCGCTGTGGTTCTTATGAACTCCAAAATGAGCTGTCTGTCTCCTGGTCAATGCGTTTCATTCCTGGGAATTGGATTCAATTATGTATCGCCCTGTCTGTTATCACAGATGGGGTACATTTTTCAGAGCTGTCTGTCCCTTTTTCCAGCTGGCTTACAAGGTGCAGTGTCACCGGTACCTATGACTGGTGGGCATGATAACCTCTATGATAAAGTTTTTTTTTTTACAAGCATACAGGGGTTATTTCAGCATGTCATGTGGGAATTGATGGTGCCACTCCAGGGGCTCATCCCCTGGCAGTGCAGTTTTTAAAAGGTATATGCAGTCTTCGCCGGTTTCTAAACCAATTGCGCCCATTCGGGATTTGGGTGCAGGTAGCCTAGGACAGCAGGTAACCTAGGGGTTAGAGCATTGGGCCAATAATCGAAAGGTCGCTGGTACTAATACCCGAGCAGGCAAGGTGAAAAATCTGTCAATCTGCCCTTATGGCTGGGGCAGGAGAGGGTCATTAGGCAGCGCGCAGATTGTGAAACACTCAGGTACAGGAGGATTTCCTATTGGGTTGGAACTCTGAATGGTTTGCCGGTAGGCCATTTCATATTGTGTCAGCGAAAGCCGGGCCAGGATGTGATTTCATGTCCCCATAGCTGTGTTGTACCGAGTTGTCAGACTGAAAGGGAATGTACAGTTATGACTATAACTACTGTTCTCTGAAGGAGGGAAACGAGGTACAACAGCTGTTCGGACCCGTTCCGCCCAGTTCTGGGCTTGGTGAAGAGTGGTACTGAATTGAAAGAATGAATTTGTGCCTGGTGTTTATCACCTGTGGAAGGCGGGGCTTCCGGTGAGGCCCTGTGTTCATTGGCCTTGTCAGGCATGATTCTAATGTTCTTCAATAGAGGTCCGTAGCGCACAAACTCCCGATAGCTGTGTTGTACCCCACTCCCTCTTTCAGGAAACAATAGTTATAGTCATAACGTTTTCAGTTTGGAATGCATCCCAACTTGGTGGTGTAAACTGCTCCACACAATGAATGGCCTTTTGTGTTTGGGGAGTGGGAGACTGTTTTCGTTCCCTCTCTGAAAGGGTCAGTCAGGGACAAGCTTCTGTAAGCACATTTAAAAATAAAGTGGGACGCCGTGATGCTGCTCACCACTTCAGCCCCCTCTCTCTCTTTCTCCTGTCTCTCTCTTTCTCTCTGCACAAAACAAACCCATCTAGTGGTCCCTGCGGCATGAATGGTCCCACTAACCACACATACTAACACTCAGGAGTGCACATAAATGGTCACAGCCAGACAAGTGATACACACAAAAGACACAGATACACGCGTACACCCACGTGTTTTCACACTTGCATACGCATGCACAATAACCCCCTTTAATCACTATACATCCAGTGTAGAATGGGCAGTGTTGAGCAGTGAATAAATTGCAGCTTTTGCCTTAATAACTTGTATTGTGGTATTGGAGGCTATTGTTGGCAGCCAAATGAGCCCACTAAGCTGTCCCATCTCTACTCCATCCCATTTAATAGGCCACAATTGGACCAGAGAATGAGGAGATGGTTTAGTATTCTTCTGGTGCAGGCACACACACACACACAAAATTCTGTACATCTCTACCCTTATTTTACCTGGTAAGTAATAAAACATTTCAAAACAAAGATGTCTTGATTGCGTATCAAATCAAATTTTAATTGTCGCATACACTGAAATGTTTACTGACAAGCCCTTAACCAACAATGTAGTTAATAAAATATTTACTAACTAAACTAAAGTAAAAAATTAAAGAAGTAACACAATAAAAAAACAATAATGAGGCTATGCAAATAGTCCGGGTGGCCGTTTGATGAATTGTTCAGCAGTCTTATGGCTTGTGGGTAGAAGCTGTAAAGGAGCCTTTTGGACCTAGACTTGGTGCTCCAGTACTGCTTGCCATGCAGTAGCAGAGAGAACAGTCTATGACTTGGGTGACTGGAGTCTTTGACAATTTTTGGGACCTTCCTCTGACACCGCCTAGTATATAAGTCCTGGATGTTAGGAAGCTTTGCCCCAGTGCCGTACTGGGCCATACGCACTACCCTCTGTTGCGCCTTCCGGTCGGATGCGGAGCAGTTGTCATACCAGGCAGTGATGCAACCAGTCAGGATGCTCTCAGTGGTTCAGCTGTATAACTTTTTGAGAATTTTGGGACCCATGCCAAGTCTTTTCAATTTCCTGATGAGGATAAGGCGTTGTCGTGCCCTCTTTAAACATTTCTTGGTGTGTTTGGACCATGATAGTTTGTTGGTGATGTGGACACCAAGGAACTTGAAACTCTCGACCCGCTCCCATGTGAAAGGGGGCGTGTTCGGCCCTCCTTTTCCTGTATTCCACAATCTCCTTTGTTTTGCTCACGTTGAGGGAGAGGTTGTTGTCCTGGCACCACACTGCCAGGTCTCTGACCTCCTCCCTATAGGCTATCCCATTGTTGTCGGTGATCAGGCCTACCACTGTTGTGTCTTCAGCAAACTTAATAATGGTGTTGGAGTTGTGCTTGGCCATGCAGTCGTGGGTGAACAGGGAGTATAGGAGGGGACTAAGAATGCAACCCTGAGAGGCCCCCATGTTGAGGATCAGCGTGGCAGATGTGTTGTTGCCTACCCTTACCACCTGGGGGTGGCCTGTCAGGAAGTCCAGGACCCAGTTGCAGAGGGAGGTGTTTAGTCCCAGGGTCCTTAGCTTACTAATGAGCTTCATGGGCACTATGGTGTTGAACACTGAGCTGTAGTCAATGAACAGCATTCGCACATACAGTACCAGTCAAAGGTTTGGACACACCTACTCATTCCAGGGTAACCAAAAAAGTGTTAAACAAATCAAAATATATTTTCTATTTGAGATTCTTCAAAGTAACCACTTTTTGCCTTGGTGACAGCTTTGCACAACCTCTTGGCATTCTCTCAACCAGCTACATGAGGAATGCTTTTCCAACAGTCTTTCTTGAGCACAGGGACTATGGTGGTCTGCTTGAAATATGTAGGTATTACAGACTCGGTCAGAGAGAGGTTGAAATTGTCAGTGAAGACACTTGTCAGTTGGTCAACGCATGCTCTGAGTAGACGTCCTGGTAATCCGTCTGGCCCCACGGCATTGTGAATTTTTCTTGCTCACATCAGCTATGGATAGTGTGAACACAAATTCGTCAGGAACAGAGCCGGCGTAGTAGAATTCAATCTTAGTCCTCTATTTACGCTTTGCCTGTTTGATGGTTCGTCTCAGGGCATAGCGGGATTTATTATTAGCATCCGATTAGTATCCCGCTCCTTGAAAGCGGCAGCTCCAGCCTTTAGCGAGGTGCAGATGTTGCTTGTGATCCATGGCTTCTGGTTGGGTTATGTACGTACGGTCACCGCGGGGGCGACGTCATCGATGCACTTATTGAGGAAGCTGGGGACTGAGGTGATATACTCCTCAATGCCATTGGATGAATCCCAGAACATATTCCTGTCTGTGCTTGAAAAATACGCATCCGCGTCATCTGACCACTTCCATATTGAGCGTGTCACTGGTACTACCTGCTTTAGTTTTTGCTTGTAAGCAGGAATCAGGATGATAGAATTATGGTAAGATTTGCCAAATGGAGGGCGAGGGAGAGCATTGTACGCATCTCTGTGTGTGAGCAATACCTCAAGACGAGCAACATCTCAAGACAACCTTAATATTATTTCCGAAAACTGGAAAGTTTGTGTCGTCGTTCAGCCACGACTTGGTAAAACATAAGATATTGCAGATTTTAATGTCCGTTAGTAGGATAGTCTCAAACGGAGCTCATCCAGTTTATTCTCCAGTTATTGCACGTTAGCCAATAGAACAGATGGTAGAGGCAGGTTACCCACTTGCCGACTAATCCTCACAAGGTTCCCTGATCTGCACCCCCGGTATCTCCTTTTCTTAATGTGAATGACGGGGATTTGTGCCTTTTCCGAGATTTGTCCAGTTCGAGGTGAGTAGTCTTTGTTCTGATATCCAGAAGCTCTTTTCGGGCATAAGAGACGGTAGCATGAACATTATGTACAAATTAAGTTACAAACAATGCGTAAAAAACACATAAAATAGCACAATTGGTTAGGAGCCTGTAAAACTGCAGCCATCCCCTCCGGTGACATTTTCCAATAGTATGTCTTCACACCCCAGAGTTAATACTTGGTGGAAGCACATTTGGCAGCCATCAGAGCTGTGAATCATTTTGAATAAGATTTTATTCAACATTGCACAACTCTTAGGGTAGCATACTCTATATCCATTGTTTTTGTGTTGGTAACAAGGACGTTAAGTACTACTGCAAGAAAAAAAACAGCAACAATTTTAATCTACAGGATCAGGTCAAATCCAATACAACATAGCTCAGAGTGAAACCCTGTGTATTTTCAAGTATTGTGGTGGCAGCATCATGTTATGTGCAAAGGGTGTGTAGACTTTCACTACTTTACATATGATGCACAGAAGCAGAACCATAGAGAAAAGGACACAAGGAAATGAAGCAAGGAAAGGAAGCTGGACGAAACTATTGAGACAGAAACTGCATTGATAACAGGCAGGCATTGCTAACAGATGCACTAATCTTCATACCATTTTAGCTGCAGGTTAAGAGATTAAGAGTCAATCTTGTAATGGCTTTCATATTCATCTATCATACCTGTTACAGCTTCTGGGCTTTCATTGTGGTATCACTTAATTCTCAGTAATATGCCTGATAGAACAAGGAGGCAAGGACCCCCATACGCTATTTCATGCAGCTATTAGCACACCCCATTCCCAACATGAGTTAACATTTAAACGTGTTAACCCTCGTTAACCCTCGCAAGGCTGTCGGCTTGCACAGACCAGCTGACTGGTGTGTTTACAGACATATTCAATCAATCACTATCCCAGTCTGCTGTTCCCACATGCTTCAAGAGGGCCAGCATTGTTCCTGTTCCCAAGAAAGCTAAGGTAACTGAGCTAAACGACTATCGTAGCACTCACCTCCATCATCATGAAGTGCTTTGAGAGACTAGTCAAGGATCATATCACCTCCACCTTACCTGAAACCCTAGACCCGCTCCAATTTGCTTACCGCCCCAATAGGTCCATAGACGACACAATCGCAATCACACTGCACACTGCCCTAACACATCTGGCCAGGAGGAATAACTATGTAAGAATGCTGTTCATCGACTACAGCTCAACATTTAACACCATAGTACCCTCCAAACTTGTCATTAAGCTCGAGACCCTGGGTCTCGACCCCACCCTGTGCAACTGGGTCCTGGACTTTCTGATGGGCTGGTGGTGAGGGTAGGAAACAACATCTCCACCCAGCTGATCCTCAACACTGGGGCCCCACAAGGGTGCGTTCTCAGCCCTGTCCTGTACTCCCTGTTCACCCATGACTGCGTGGCCATGCATGCCTCCAACTCAATCATCAAGTTTGCAGACGACACTACAGTGGTAGGCTTGATTACCAACAATGACGAGACGGCCTACAGGGAGGAGGTGAGGGCCCTCGGAGTGTGGTGTCAGGAAAATAACCTCACACTCAACATCAACAAAACAAAAGAGATGATTGTGAACTTCGGGAAACAGCATGGTGATCACCCCTCTATCCACATCGACGGGACAGTAGTGGAGAAGGTGGAAAGTTTTAAGTTCCTCGGCGTACACATCAAGGACAAACTGAAATGGTCCACCCACACAGACAGCATGGTGAAGAAGGCGCAACAGCGCGAGGTCAGTACAGGTGCATCAAAGCTGGGACCGAGAGACTGAAAAACAGCTTCTTTCTCAAGGCCATCAGACTGTTAAACTGCCATCAATAACATTGAGTGGCTGCTGCCAACATACTGACTCAAATCTCTAGCCACTTTAATAATAAAAAATTTGATGTAATAAATGTATCACTAGTCACTTTAAACAGTGCCACTTTATATAATGTTTACATACCCTACATTACTCATCTCATATGTATATACACTGTACTCTATACCATCTACTGCATCTTGCCTATGCCGTTCGGCCATCGGTCATCCATATATTTATTTGTACATATTCTTATTAATTTCTTTACACTTGTGTGTATAAGGTAGTTGTTGTGAAATTGTTTGATTTCTTGTTAGATATTGCTGCATGGTCAGAACTAGAAGCACAATGTTACGTTTTTTTAGGTGTGAAGGAGAGTCGGACCCAAATGCGGCGTGTAGATTGCGATCCATGTTTATTAAACTGAAGCAACATGAATCTAAATACAAACACTACGAAACAATAAACGTAACGAAAACCGAAACAGCCTAATACCCGTGCACATAAACACAGAATACGGACACTAAGGACATAAGGACAATCACCCACAAACACACAATGAAACCCAGGCTACCTAAATATGGTTCCCAATCAGAGACAATGACTAACACCTGCCTCTGACTGAGAACCATATCAGGCCAGACATAGAAATAGACAAACAAGACATCCAACATAGAATGCCCACCCAGCTCACGTCCTGACCAACACTAAAACAAGGAAAACACACACGAACGATGGTCAGAACGTGACACACAAGCATTTCGCTACACTCGCATTAACATCTGCTAACCATGTGTATGTGACAAATAACATTTGATTTGATTTAGAACTGACCCAATAGGCAGATCTCACTGGACTGACTCAGACACTGCGGATCTGTGTGTTAAACTGGTGACTTCAAAATACAGGAAATACACAACACACTCTCGCACATGCACATAAACGTGCATGCACACTCTCACGCACAAACACTCACACAAACAATCTCACAATGTCTCAGTGGAGAAGGAGCATACCCATGTGAGTAGCGTTTTGGCCTAGAAAACAGTGTGCTCACTGGAAACGAGGAGGCAAGGACACATAATACGCTGTTCCATGCAGCCATTAGAACACCCACATTCCCAGTAGGATGGCATATTCACTGAGTGTACAAATCATTAGGAACACCTGCTGGAACCCCATGACAGGCTGGCCAGGTGAATCCAGGTCAAAGCTATGATCTCTTATTGATGTCACTTGTTAAATCCACTTTGATCGGTATAGATGAAGGGGAGGAGACCGGTTAAAGAAGGATGTTAAAGCCTTGAGACAATTGAGACATGGATTGTGTATGTGTGCCATTCAGAGGGTGAAGGGCATGACAAAAGATTTAATGGCCTTTGAATTGGGCATGGTAGTAGGTTCCAAGTGCAACGTCTTGAGCGTGTCAAGAACTGCAACGCTACTGGACTTTTCAGTTTCCTGTGTACATCAAGAATGGTCCACCACCCAAAGGACATCCAGCCAACTTGACACAACTGTGGTAAGCATCACTGTGGAACGCTTTTGACACCTTGTAGTCCATGCTATGACGAATTGAGGCTGTTTTCAGGGACTCAATGCAACTCAATATTAGGAAGGTGTTCGTAATGGTTTCCACACTCCGTGTGTATTGTAACTGAGATAAGGAGGGTAATATGAGATACTGTAGCGGGCTCTTCCAGTGTCAAAGCTTGGCATTCTCAATGCATAGTCATGAACAACAAACACACGTGCACGCACACTCAAATGTGATGTGATCTCAGTCTTACCTGATCTCTAGTATGCAGTTCACCATAGTGGGATAGGGACTCAGTTCCAATAGTTTAAGGTTATCAATGATCTGTATATACAGTGCCTTGCGAAAGTATTCGCCCCCCTTGAACTTTGCGACCTTTTGCCACATTTCAGGCATTTCAGGCCACACTCCTTCCATTTCAATATTATCGCTTGCACAGTGCTCCTTGGGATGTTTAAAGCTTGGGAAATCTTTTTGTATCCAAATCCGGCTTTAAACTTCTTCACAACAGTATCTCGGACCTGCCTGGTGTGTTCCTTGTTCTTCATGATGCTCTCTGCGCTTTTAACGGACCTCTGAGACTATCACAGTGCAGGTGCATTTATACGGAGACTTGATTACACACAGGTGGATTGTATTTATCATCATTAGTCATTTAGGTCAACATTGGATCATTCAGAGATCCTCACTGAACTTCTGGAGAGAGTTTGCTGCACTGAAAGTAAAGGGGCTGAATAATTTTGCACGCCCAATTTGTCAGTTTTTGATTTGTTAAAAAAGTTTGAAATATCCAATAAATGTCGTTCCACTTCATGATTGTGTCCCACTTGTTGTTGATTCTTCACAAAAAATACAGTTTTAAATCTTTATGTTTGAAGCCTGAAATGTGGCAAAAGGTCACAAAGTTCAAGGGGGCCGAATACTTTCGCAAGGCACTGTAATTACGTCAAGGAGTGATGCAAGAAATTAATTGATCCCGTTGCCCCTCTCAATTGCTCTCTCCTAACAGTATAGCACATCCAACGTGAGAATGACATGTAATGGTTGAGACTGAATTTTTGTATAATCCTCGGACCATGATCATAGAAGGCCTTAAACCCTCCTCTTCCTCTTCTCCAGGTTTTGCAGTAAACCTCCAGGTGGTTCTGGGCAGCCCGAGGGCGCAGTTTAAGCGCAGGGGGTCCCAGCCCGGCATGCAAGAGTCTGACTTCCTGAAGCAGATCACGAAGGTGGGAGACCTGGAGCCGAAAGCCAACAACTGCACAAGGGTGAGTAGTCTAGCCTATCACTGTTACCGTGGCAACAGTTTTATTAGGTTAAAAAAAGTTGCCCTGACAGTTTCCATTGGTTAATCTTTCTGGGATGAAACACTATCTCCTAATATAGCCTCTTGTCTGACTGTGTCATCTCATCATTTAGGCTAACCCTCTCCCTCCTCTCCTGTGCAGCTCATGACACTAGTAGTCATCATCATTATCAGCCCATTAAGTTAATGGGGCCGCAGTAGGCTGGTATTAATATACACCATTAGCAGGATATGACATCATCACTTATCACCAATTGCTACATTGCCAGCAGGACGTGAAATCATCCCCAATAACAAACCAGCCAGGCTCCATGTACAGTAGGTTGCCCTTAGTTACAGATCTGGGATAAGCTTACATTCTTCACTTGCTAACCTTAAGAATCAGAGAGGAAATATCCTGAACAAAAATATAAACAACATATAAAGTGTTGGTTTCACGAGCTGAAATAAAAGATCCCAGAAGTGTTCCTTACGCACAAAAAACTAATTTCTTTCAAATTTTGGTCACAAATGTGTTTAAATCCCTGTTATTGAGCATTTGTACTTTTTCAAGATAATCCATCCACCTGACAGGTTTGGCATATCAAGAAGCTGATTAAACAGCATGATCATTACGCTGGTGCAGCTTGTGCTGGGGACAATAAAAGGCCACTTTAAAATGTGAATTTTTTTCACACAACACAATGCCTCAAGTTTTGAAGGAGCGCGCAATTGGCATGCTGACTACAGGAATTTCTACCAGAGCTGTTACCAGATAATTGTATGTTAATTTCTCTACCATAAGCCGCCTCTCCAACGTCGTTTTAGAGAATTTGGCAGTACGTCCAACCGGCCTCACAAGCGCAAACCAGATGTAACCACTCCAGCATAGGACCTCCACATCCGGCTTCTTCACATGCAGGATCGTCTGAGACCAGCCACCGCGACAGCTGATTAAACTGTGGGTTTGCACAATGGAATTTCTGCACAAACTGTCATGGAAGCTCATCTGTGTGCTCGTCGTCCTCACCAGGGTCTTGATCTGACTGCATTTCGGCGTTGGCCAAATGTTCACCTTCGATGGCCATAGGAATGCTGGAGAAGGGTGCTCTTCACGGCTAAATCCCGAAGGAGGAGACTTATCACTAGACACACTGGCACAGGGCGCTCTGTCCACTCTTTGGGTGTGAACAGACTGGACTGCACGCAAGCAAGCCCCCCCCCCATTCTCCCCAACCTCTCCCAGAACATCTTATTACACATGGGTTCTAACTAGATTCTACTCCTCCCTACAGACAGGACTAGAATATTGGGTGGGGTTCGGGAGAACAATGGAATGCACACAAACTGCGTAGAAATGTTGACACACACATGCTGCTCCCCACCCTCTGCACCGCTTCGCTGGCTGCAGCATTGGTCTCGTTAGATATGCAAAGCGGGACAATTAGCAGCCGCGTGCAGGAAATGACATGTGGAGACGAGAACGGATAGCATCACACACCAAACAATCAATCACTGCATGTGTGTGTGAACACACAAATGACCACCATCGACTGGGTTGGAAATAGAAGTGAGACACTTTCACATGTACTAAAGTACAAGGTAGAACTATCAGTCTGTTCAGTCTGACACACTCCCTCACTTTCTCTGTCACAGAGCCTTTTCTTGAACATTTGAACAGTCACCATTCCTTTTCACAGGGTTGGCTCTGCTTGTGTCACCAAGATGGCATAGCAGTCAGACGTCTTTTGTCCTCGTCTTGTCGTGTCCCGTATATATATATATATATATTTACAACTTTCTTCGCATACCTTTTTATATATATTTTTTCTTTTCCATAAACTCATCTTCAAAACACTCTCCTGCAACCCGCCTCACCAATTTATATTTAAAAAAAGAAAGTATTGTTTACCTCATCTGTAATCCTCCATAGAAGCTAACCAGAAGCTAGCCAGAAGCTAGCCTGAAGCTAACCAGAAGCTAATCAGAAGCTAGCCAGAAGCTAGTTAGCTTCTTTACTGGCTAATCATTAGTATTCAGCTAACCACGGTTTGTTGTCATCAGCTGACTTTTAGCTCGAAAATCTATCGGCAGTTTTGTACGGCGCGGCTCGGACCGGAACATACCGGACCTATTTTTCTCTCCATGTCCCCGGATTTCAACCGCAAGCTCTGGACATTTATACCTGGATCTCGCAGCTAGTCACACTGCTATCCGTGTGACTATCGGCTTACATCGATTCCGGAGCAAACATCAATTATTCCGGAGCTAGCCAGCTGAAGAGTTCCATCAGTCACTCTTGGGCTACAATCACCTATCCGGACCCGTTTTACTGCCAACGCGGAGCCCCACCGGGCCTTCACAACTGGACTACCGACGTTATCTGCCCGAGGGAGTTATCCAGCTGGCTCCTCCGTCGCGATGTTACCTGAACGCCCATCTGGGGTCCGCTAATCGTTAGCTGTCCTATCGGCTGCTATCTGAATAGACCTATCGGACAATTTCTTTTTTCTTTTTTTTTTCTTTCTTGGGCCTCTATAACTATATCTCTTGTTTTTTTTTGCGAATTGGATTGATCCCCTCTACCACACGGAACCCCACTAATGCTACCTATGGAAACGCACAAGGTGGCTAAAAACAGACCTCCATCCCATGCCCCTGTGATATTCAGCTTTTCAGGGAAGCTAGAAACCATTATACACAGGCAGTTAGAAAAGCCAAGGCTAGCTTTTTCAAGCATAAATTTGCTTCCTGCAACACTAACTCAAAAAAGTTCTGGGACACTGTAAAGTCCATGGAGAATAAGAACATCTCCTCCCAGCTGCCCACTGCACTGACGATAGGAAACACTGTCACCACTGATAAATCCACTATAATTGAGAATTTCAACAATAATTTTTCTACGGCTGGCCATGCTTTCCACCTGGCTACCCCTACCCCGGTCAACAGCACTGCACCCCCCACAGCAACTCGCTCAAGCCTTCCCCATTTCTCCTTATCCTAAATCCAGTCAGCTGATGTTCTGAAAGAGCTGCAAAATCTGGACCCCTACAAACAGCCGGTCTAGACAATATGGACCCTTTCTTTCTAAAATTATCTGCCGAAATTGTTGCCACCCCTATTACTAGCCTATTCAACCTCTCTTTCGTGTCGTCTGAGATTCCCAAAGATTGGAAAGCAGCCGCGGTCATCCCCCTCTTCAAAGGGGGGGACACTCTTGACCCAAACTGCTACAGACCTATATCTATTCTACCCTGCCTTTCTAAGGTCTTCGAAAGCCAAGTCAACAAACAGATTACTGACCATTTCGAATCTCACCATACCTTCTCTGCTATGCAATCTGGTTTCAGAGCTGGTCATGGGTGCACCTCAGCCACGCTCAAGGTCCTAAACGATATCTTAACCACCATTGATAAGAAACATTACTGTGCAGCCGTAATCATTGATCTGGCCAAGGCTTTCGACTCTGTCAATCACCACATCCTCATCAGCAGACTCGACAGCCTTGGTTTCTTAAATTATTGTCTCGCCTGGTTCACCAACTACTTCTCTGATAGAGTTCAGTGTGTCAAATCGGAAGGTCTGCTGTCCGGACCTCTGGCAGTCTCTATGGGGGTGCCACAGGGTTCAATTCTTGGACTGACTCTCTTCTCTGTATACATCAATGATTTTGCTCTTGCTGCTGGTGGGTCTCTGATCCACCTCTACGCAGACGACACCATTCTGTATACTTCTGGCCCTTCTTTGGACACTGTGTTAACAACCCTCCAGGCAGGCTTCAATGCCATACAACTCTCCTTCCGTGGCCTCCAATTGCTCTTAAATACAAGTAAAACTAAATGCATGCTCTTCAACCGATCGCTGCCTGCACCTGCCCGCCTGTCCAACATCACTACTCTGGACGGCTCTGACTTAGAATACGTGGACAACTACAAATACCTAGGTGTCTGGTTAGACTGTAAACTCTCCTTCCAGACTCACATCAAACATCTCCAATCCAAAGTTAAATCTAGAATTGGCTTCCTATTTTGAAAAACAAAGCATCCTTCACTCATGCTGCCAAAACTGACCATGCTACCAATCCTCGACTTCGGCGATGTCATTTACAAAATAGCCTCCAATACCCTACTCAACAAATTGGATGCAGTCTATCACAGTGCCATCCGTTTTGTCACCAAAGTCCCATATACAACCCACCATTGTGACCTGTACGCTCTCATTGGCTGGCCCTCGCTTCATACTCGTCGCCAAACCCACTGGCTCCATGTCATCTACAAGACGCTGCTAGGTAAAGTCCCCCCTTATCTCAGCTCGCTGGTCACCATAGCATCACCCACCTGTAGCACGCGCTCCAGCAGGTATATCTCTCTGGTCACTCCCAAAACCAAGTCTTTCTTTGGCCGCCTCTCCTTCCAGTTCTCTGCTGCCAATGACTGGAACGAATTACAAAAATCTCTGAAACTGGAAACACTTATCTCCCTCACTAGCTTTAAGCACCAGCTGTCAGAGCAGCTCACAGATTACTGCACCTGTACATAGCCCACCTATAATTTAGCCCAAACAATTACCGCTTTCCCTACTGTATTTATTTATTTTATTTATTTATTTATTTTGCTCCTTTGCACCCCATTATTTTTATTTCTACTTTGCACATTCTTCCACTGCAAATCTACCATTCCAGTGTTTTACTTGCTATATTGTATTTACTTTGCCACCATGGCCTTTTTTTTGCCTTTACCTCCCTTATCTCACCTCATTTGCTCACATCGTATATAGACTTGTTTCTACTGTATTATTGTCTGTATGTTTATTTTACTCCATGTGTAACTCTGTGTCGTATGTGTCGAACTGCTTTGCTTTATCTTGGCCAGGTCGCAATTATAAATGAGAACTTGTTCTCAACTTGCCTACCTGGTTAAATAAAGGTGAAATAAAAAAATAAAAAATAGTGGAACCCTTGCTTTTGCATACCCAATTATATCAGTTCACTGGTGTGCACTCTAACCCTCTCTCCCCCTCTGTCTCAGGTGTTGGTGTGGCACACTCGTACAGAGAAGGTGAATCTGGGCAACGAGCCCAAACATCGACAGGACAGTATGGTCATCGAGGTCTAAGGGGCGGGATAACCAGAGAGGAATAAACAAGCCCATTGGTCGGACAGACTGCCAGTAATTTATGGAACTACACTACCGATAGCACCTTGCTTGACCATAACCTTAACTACACTACGATGGACACTTTAGACCAATTGCATGGATGGGAACTGCTGCCTGAATGTTGTGATTGACTCAATGAGGTCCCCGATTAATTTGTAACTCAAAGTGGACCAAAATGCACTGGGGTGACCTGTGCGTTCCCAGTGGACTCTGCTCTTGTAATATTTGGACCAGTCCCTTATGAGGGGACTTCCTCTGAAGTATGTGGGCTAAACCTGTCTGTCTGTGTTTGTGTGTGTGTGTGTGTGTGTCTGTCTGTCGATCTGTGCCTGATCATTGAGTATGTAAGTTCAGTTTGTATGAAACGGAACAAGATTTGTGTTCAGTATGTGTGTTTATCTGTAAAAGGAAGTGCGAAGTAGATCACTTGCTGGGTGCCGATGAACGGTGGACATTCAACATGTTGAATAATTGGGAAATGACCAGAAAATGTGATCTGATGTTCTATGGTCAAAGGTGACAGGACAGCCACCAGTTGTGTACTGCCGACGTTAATGTTGGTCTTCTTGGCCTCAAGTGTCTGTGGGTCTGACACACTGGACTACCAAGAACAAACTCCAGGAGTACAACTTCTATTCCAAATGAACCCTCTTGTAAAAGAAGGAAAAAAGAAAAGAAAATAACCAAAAGATAAACTACAACTTTACAATAAAAGAGTCATTGGACAAAAATGGTCACACAGTTCATGGCTATTCACTGTTTAATGCACGGAAACTAGTTTTCTCTGTACTAGGCACCAGAAAATGTAAACACCATTAGAAATAAACCTGGAGTACGCGCTGTGTGTATGTGTGTGTTCTGATGAGTGTATATATGTGTGTTTGTGTGTTCTCTTTCGTTATTGTTTGGCAGAGGGATAGAATCTCCACCTTAGAACCACACTACACAATATCTCTGTGTGTGTATGTCTGGGATTGGGTGTGTTTGTTCTGTTGTAGGTTTGTCCCATATTCCCCCATGTCCTATAGTATTTCTTCACTTGGATTTCCTATTTCCCCTCTATATAATATATTGAATGACATAAAGCAGGATTAGACAGAGATTAAGACATAATAGAGACCAGGAAGTACACATGATGTTGAGACGACTGTTTCAATCTCTGACAGCTCCATTAGGCTCCCAATGTCAACACACTTCCCGAATTATCTGGAGCTCTATGTTGTCAATGTTATCATATCTTTCTTCATACCATTCTGGTCTCCTTCCCCACCCATCCCTTGTTAGCTCCTTGCCCCACTGACTGTGTTCCAGGTTTGTTTGCCTCAATCTAATGTCTGATTCACACTATATGGCCGAGCCGAACCATACTGCGCTGGCTCAGATATAGTCTTTTCACATTGTCATGTCCGGCACGGTCCAGCACGGTTCTAGCAACTAATGTGAACACGTAACACGCTCTATTGTGTGAATCATGCATAACATTGTGTCTTCTTGTACTGCACACAACCAAACACCACAGTAAGATAGGGGACAGTAGAACACAACATGACGGGGAGGGATAGGTGGGTGGCCTCTATCTCAGACACACATACAGCAATACAGTACTGGATCATACAATGCTTTGCTACAGGGGCTCTGATTGCCCAGAGGGGAGGAAGGGGGAGGGTACAGTACAATATACACAGATGAGATCGATTGGGTCACCAACATGATAGCCATATCCTCCATTTCAATATCTCTTTACTCTCTATTGGTTTTGGTAATGATACTTATTATTATGAGACGCTTGATTCTCTTTCGCCAATGTGTTTTTGTTTTTTTACCAAATGAAAAAAAGGTCAAAAGAAGATGCAATTAAAAGTCACGTGCAGAGATAGACCAGCAGCCTCTCACGAGACTCCGCCCCGTTTCCCTTTGACTCTCCTCAACACACAGAGAGAGGTAGAGAGAGGTGGGGGAGGGGGGAATGATAAAAGGGAAGGAGGGAGGACAGTGGAGCAGTCCATAGATTACCATCTGTGTGTTGTTTCCTGTTTTGGGGTTGGTGGAAGAGGGCAAAAGAGGGGATTTGGGGGGGACAAGGGGGCTCTGCCTCCCGTTCACATTTTACCCCTGTCCCCTCCCTCACTTCCACAGCTGGGTGCTGAGGGTCTGGCACGAGGGGGTTCCCACCCAACCCCCTACAGGAGTACCTGGTTGGACAAAGCTGGGTGGCGCTGACACACTACCACTCATGGCGATGCCCGACATCTGCTGGGTCATCAGAGAGAGAGATGGTAGGAGGTGTGTGAGTGTGTGAGAGAGAGAGGGGGGGCAGAGAAAACAGAAAGGTTAGAGGGTTGTACAAACCCAGTTAAAGAACTCTAGAATGACAGCAACAACCTGCTTAACACAGCATACATGATTCCCTTACTGCATATATAAGGACCAGAGAGTAGACCCTCAATCTCTCTTTCCATTTCCTTTATTTCACTCGCATTCATTCTCCCTTCCCTATCTCTCCTCTGCTCTCCTCCCCCCTCTCCTCTCTTGCCTCCTGTCCACTTCCAAACCATTATAAATGCACCTTCATGCCCGGGGTTTCCATTAGCGCTTTTGTCCGCTATTTTCTTTTGGTGGGAAAAGCCGAAGTAAAAAAAAATGCCATTGTGAAATAATGCTTTCTAGCCTATTCATTGATGGAAATACCAGTCGACGGAAACACATTTGACTGGTCATGCTTATCGGTCTATTAGGTTGATTAGCATAATTTGGTGGAACTACATTGGCACATGTGTACAGTATAGTTGTTGTGTATCTTATTTATCACATGCACACAGCATACAGATACAGAGCCTTTGAGTGGAACACCTATCAGGCTCACGCAAAAGCTGCCCCTGCTGCAGACAACTGGAAACGGAAAAATACGAGTTGAAATCATGACGTCAGTGATCTTTAAGTGATTTTTCCGTCTGAGATTTTTTTTTCTCTCCCAATTCCCAGTTGTTTTGAACGTGGCATCAAACGCGAACAGAAGGCGGGCATCATCAGCGGATCACACACCCCTTTGCAATGTGCTGGAGACAGTATGCCTTTTTGTAAACATATACTTACTAATTGTTTGAAACTGGAACGTTTTAATAAATATTAGGAGTCATATATTACCTTGCTTCAAAGTAGCCTATTAGATCTACATTTCTAACAGATATTTTCATCTACAGTACCAGTCAAACGTTTGGACACATCTAGTCATTCAAGGGTTTTTCTTTATTTTGACTTCATAATAATGAAGACATCAAAACTATGAATTAACAAATATGTAATCATGTAGAAACCAAGAAAGTGTAAAACAAATCAAAATATATTGTAGATTTTTCAAGGTAGCCACCCTTTGCCTTGATGACAGCTTTGCACACTTTTGGCATTCTCGCATCCAGCTTCACTTGGAATGCTTTTCCAACAGTCTTGCAGGAGTTCCCACATATGCTGAGCACCTGTTGGCTGCTTTTCCTTCACTCCCGGTCCAACTCATCCCAAACCATCTCAATTGGGGTAAGGTCGGGTGATTGTGGAGGCCAGGTCATCTGATGCAGCACTCCATCAATCTCCATGGTCAAATAGCCTGGAGGTGTGCTTTGGGTCATTGTCCCGTTGAAAAACATTTATTTTATTTATTTCACCTTTATTTAACCAGGTAGGCTAGTTAATGATATTAATGATAGTCCCCTAAGCGCAAACCAGATGGGATGGCATATCGCTGCAGAATGCTGTGGTAGCCATGCTGGGTAAGTGTGCCTTGAATTCTAAATAAATCACAGACAGTGCCACCAGCAAAGCACCCCCACACCATCTCCTCCACAGTGGGAACCACAAATGCCGAGATCATCCATTCACCAACTCTGCGTGTCACAAAATCACGGCGTTTGGAACAAAAATAAAACATTTCGACTCATCAGACCAAAGGACAGATTTCCACCAGCCTAATGTCCATTGTTCGTGTTTCTCTGCCCAAGCAAGTCTCTTCTTATTTTTTGGTATCGTTTGGTAGTGGTTTCTTTGCAGCAATTCAACCAGGAAGGCCAAATTCATGCAGTCTCCTCTGAACAGTTTATGTTGAGATGTGTCTGTTACTTGAACTCTGTGAAGCATTTATTTGGGATGCAATCTGAGGTGCAGTTAACACTAATGAACTTATCCTCTACAGCAGAGGTAACTATGGGTCTGTCTTTCCTGTAGCGGTGCTCATGAGAGCCAGTTTCATCACAGCGCTGGATGGTTTCTGCGACTGCACTGGAAGAAACCTTCAAAGTTCTTGAAATCTTCCGGATTGACTGACCTTCACGTCTTAAAGTAATGGTGGACTGTGATTTCTCTTCGCTTATTTGAGCTGTTATTGCCAAAATATGGACATGGGTATTTTGCCAAATAGGCCTATCTTCTGTATACCACCCCTACCAGGTCACAACATAACTGATTGGCTCAAATACATTAAGAAGGAAAGAAATTCCACAAATGAACTTTTAACAAGGCACACCTGTTAATTGAAATGCATTCCAGTTGACTACCTCATGAAGCTGGTTGAGAGAATGCCAAGAGTGTGCAAAGCTGTCATCAAGGCAAAAGGTGGCTACTTTGAAGAACCTCAACTATAAAATATGTTTTGATTTGGTTAAAACACTTTTTTGGGGTACTACATGATTCCATATATGTTCTCCATAGTTTTGATGTCTTCACTTGTATTCTACAATGTAGAAAATAGTAAAAAAAAATAGAAAAACCCTGGAATGAGGAGGTGTGTCCTAACTTGACTGGTACTGTATGTCACATGAAACCGCTGGCATGTGCAGTGTCCTTTTGACAATGGTGTTTTCCCGCTAATTGCATTATGGAATGAACATTCACGCGTAGCCTACCGCATTGTGCACATTGCTGCGCTTATAACGTGAAGAAATAGTTGACATTTTAAGCTAAGCATTCTGGTCTTTTGCATCAGACTCATAGCTTTTTATCATTTTTATTTTATTTTATGCAGCCCAGGCCTACTGGTTGTATGAATTTGGGCTCTATCGTCCCACAGCTGTCCCAGAGTCTGTTTGGAATAAGCCATTTCTTTCTTGACAAGCTGATGAATAGAACAGGTAGCCTAAACTTTTCTACTATAGTAGATTTATGTAGGCTAGTGATTTAGCTGTTCGTCTTGTTGGCTGAGGAAAAGTGAATGTGGACAGTTCATGTTCAAAGTGCACATCAGAATTCAATAAGAAGGACATGGTGGCATCCTCCACTTGCATGTCCTGTTCATATTAATGACCATTTTCTAAATGTGATGTCTGTCATTCTGCGCACTCTGGGTGGACACCCTAATTAGGTAACTCCCCAATGCATATGAGTCTGGTAAATAAAAATTATGCCGGTCCAATGTCTGGTGCCACATCTTCCTAACGAAACCCTGCTTCATGCCCCTGCAGCAGCAGAACTATCAGGCTTGTGTGAGACGTGCGCGTGCGTGTGTGTGTGTGTGTGTGTGTGTGTGTGTGTGTGTGTGTGTGTGTGTGTGTGTAGCACAGACGAGCCTTATGACTCCAGAGCACTTTGGGCTTTAACCCATCAAAGGTTAAAGCCCAACAGCTTGCCCTGAACCCATTACAGTACACACACGACCAATCATATCACGTACTTGACAAAGGCAGAGTGTCTGTGTGTGTGTGTGTGTGTCGGTGTTTGGTGTGTGTGTGTGTATATGTGTGTGTTGTCAGTGGGAGCACAGTGATTTATCATCTCTCATTAATCTCCTGCAGGAACACAACGCCTCTTGGAAAGCCATTCTGGTGTGTCTGTCTTTGGCATTAAAATGTGTGTAATTGTTCCACTGAAAAATACCACTCTACCCCAGGGTTAGGTTTTCAGAAGACAACAGTGGATTTCCTCTGTCATTTTACCTGGGCTTTGTTCCTTTCACATTTCTTTTGATTCCGACAAACACCCTGGTCCCTGCCGGTTGCAAACATACCCATAAAATGATTCTGCCACAACAATACTTGAAAATACAGAGGATCAACAACATTGCATTCATTCCACGTCACTGGCTTGTATGACAAAGTGAAAAGAATGAAGCCTGTGCTAAAATGGCCACTCTAAACCATCCATTCTGTTTGCAACAAGGACGTTAAGTGAGGGCACGTTCGTAAATTCAGAGGACTCTCAGCAGCTCAGCAGCACAGTTGCAGTCACCAACGCTCTGGATAACATGAAAACAGCCTAACCAGCTATGCTCGGTCAAGTAAAATGGTCAGGGTGAGGTCTTCTCTCATTTTTATCTGGAAGTAGCTAGCAAGCTTGCTAACTTTAGCCAGTTACCTTGGGTGCTTGACTGCCGTTGAGGTCAGAACGCTCGGATCAACCCTACTCCTTGGCTAGAGCGTCCAGTGTGCGCTCTGAATGCTCCAAGTGTGAAACACTCTGAATTTACGAACAGACAATCTGACAGCACTCTGAATTTACAAATGCCCAGAGCGCAATCTGAGTGCTCTCTGGCACTCCAGAGTGAATTTGAGAACACGACAAAGAAATGCATTTTTTGGCCTACATTTAAAAAAGGTTTGGGTCAAATCCAATAGAACACGAAACAGAATGAAACCCTCTGTACTTTCAAGTATTGTGGTGGCAGCATCATGTTATGCTCGTCAATGGCAGGGATGGGGGAGTTTGTCCAGACCAAAATAAAACGTGAAAGGAGCAAAGGCCAGGTAAGAGAGGAAAACCCGCTTCAACCTAACCCCGGGTCAAAATAAATACAGTGTGACAATTACACAATGTTCATTTCAAAGACACGCCACAATAGCTTTCCAAGAGGTGCTGAGTGTTCCTGAATGGGCCAGTCTCAGTCCTGACTTAAATTTGCTTGAAATTCTGAGACAATATTCCCAACCAAATTCTTGAGCAATCTCGACCAAAAAATTGATAAACACTGAGTGTACAAAGTATTAGGAACACCTGCTCTTTCCATAACAGACTGAGCAGGTGAATCCAGGTGAAAGTTTTGATCCCTTAATTGATGTCACTTCTTAAATCCAATGTTAAATCCACTTCAGTCAGTGTAGATGAAGGGGAGGAGACAGGTTAAATAATTATTTTTAAGCCCTGAGACAATTGGAGACATATATTCTGTATGTGTGTATGTGTGCCAAGAAGAGGTGTTGTCACCTTAAGTGAGATGGATGATATTAATTAGACTGGCGCAAGAGAGAGAGATGAAGAGAGGATGAGCATGAGAAGACACACACCCTTTATAAAAAAAACAACAACTTTTAAACAGAAACATACCTTTGCAATTCCAACACCCATTAAGTCTAATGGATGGGGAGGGCAAATATGAAAAGGAGCATGTCTGTAGGCAGGGAGGGCCAAGGTAGAGGCTGCCGAGAGGAAGAGAGGGGAGAGGACAGGTGAAATGAGAGGAGGGAAAGAGAGGAGAGAGAAAGCAGAAAAACGGAGTGAGCTGATGAATAAGATAAGGTGAGACAGGATGGAAGTTGTGTGTGATTGCCGAGCTTCACACACACACACACACACACACACACACACACACACACACACACACACACACACACACACGCGCCACAGGAAGGGCTTTGTGTGTTGTGGCATTTGGCTGCTTAGCAGGCAGTGCTGGTCTCCCATCTCTCTGCAGCCCCTTTGACTGGAGAACACAGAGGGAATGAACAGAGCGAAGTAGACGAGCAGTGACTCCTACTCACACACCTGTACACATGCCCTTGTACAAACACACAGACTGAGACAGACAGCTGATGCAGACACAAGCAGGTGATTAAGCACATGATGTGTAATTGGAGCAGGGACTTAAACATCCATGAGCATGACCCTCTACTGTCTGTGCACACACACACACACACACACACACACACACACACACACACACACACACACACACACACACACACACACACACACACACACACACACACAAGTAAGGTGCATTTGCACTGTATTAAGGCAGAGACCGATTGAGGTGACTAGCAGGCGGCTCTGGAGTGTTGAAATATGAATCAATTTTCTATAAATACCCAGGCATTTGCATGTGGCCCAATGAGGAGCGTTTTTACTAATGTTGGAGCTGTGTGTCTGCCTGACTACCTTCTGGATCATTAGCGAAGTGGGAGTAGGAAGGGTGGGGGGTGTCTGGTCAATGTGGAGGGAATAAATAGGTAAAAGAGGAAGAAAAAGCAGGGACTGTCCTTCTAGTGGGCACAGTCAGGTACACAACAACACACACACAGATCTGTGCATAGCTGGGCTCCCACTCTAGCACACGGTGTTCCAGTATCCATATTATATTCCCCTCTGTTGAATCCCCACAAAGCTGTGAATTAGAAGTGGCATTTCCATCCAACAGCCATTTCCCACTGTGTCAGTATTCATACACTTCTACACTCAGACCCACAAACACTAGCAGCGTGTGTTCCAGCCAGCCTGAATCTGGCAGAATGCATACACACTCAGGCATGTAGGCACACACAATCCCCCTCTGATACACCATCTGCAGTCAACAATCCTACTGAGCAATGTGTCCGACAGACAGAAGGTTTTGTGTGTGTGTGTGTGTGTGTGTGTGTGTGTGTGTGTGTGTGTGTGTGTGTGTGTGCGTGCGTGCGTGCGTGTGTGTGATAATGCCTATGCATATATGGAGGGGTGGGGGTGTTCTTTTACTGGCCAGGGAAGAAAGAGAGAAAAAAAGAGAGAACAGATTGAAAGACTAATACCCGAAGTGGGAGAACCCCCTCTCTATTTCTCTCCATCTCCATCAATATTTCTCTTCCCACTCCATCTCTCAGCCTCTTTTTTTCCAGAATATTCAGAGAGAAAAAAGGCATGCTTGGTTGAAAAGCTGGGGATAACACAAATCCCAGATCATGAAGAGCTCTAATCGTATTTTTATAATTGACATATTCAGAGATAGCAGAGCATACCCGAAATCCTGTTGTATAGTTGAGGGAAAGCTGCTCAGTGGTGTCTTATGTGTGTGTGTGAGTGTGTGTGAGTGTGTGTGAGTTTGTGTGTGTGTGTGTGTGTGTGTGTGTGTGTGTGCACAGCCACAGCTCAAAACAGTAGCACAAAATAATAATGGGCAGCCAGTAGGAAAGTGATGTGTGTATTCATGTGTATTCTTTCTTTGTGTGTCCGAATTCATCCCACATGCAAGCAGTGCAAATGTATTGAGTGTGTCCTAGATGCACGGTATGAAGGCAGGGAGGGGGAGACAGGGATGGGAAACGAAGGGGAGGGGGGAAGCAGGGAGCCCTGAAGGAGGAGGGAGGGAGGGAGGGAGGGCAGATGGTGGAGAGGATGGAGGGTAGTGGGGATGAGTGAGGGAGGGAGGGAGGGAGGGAGGGAGGGAGGGAGGGAGGGAGGGAGGGAGGGAGAGCAGATGGTAGAGAGAATGGAGGGTAGTGGGGATGAGTGAGGGAGGGAGGGAGGGAGGGAGGGAGGGAGGGAGGGAGGGAGGGAGGGAGGGAGGGAGGGAGGGAGGGCAGATGGTGGAGAGGATGGAGGGTAGTGGGGATGAGTGAGGGATGGAGGGAGGAGAGGGGTTTTAAGTATGAAGGGAGAGGCTGAGAGAGAGAAAGCAGGGGGTTGGTACCAGGCTAGCAGTGGTAGTTGGAGGTACGTGTAGCGGGTTGCCAGGGCTCCCAGGTGGCATGCGTGTGCTGCGAGCCATGCAACGAAAGAGGGGATATCCATGTTCTGTGTGTCAGCAGGGGAGGGGCCAAGAGAATAGGGGAGTGGGATGGGGACGAAGGTAAGGGTGGGGAAATAACTGTGGCACCTCTCAAACACACCTCATTGACAAATGTTTAATTTAAACAACTGTTTTCCCCCTCTCGCTTTTTTCCACATCTGTTCTCGGACTGGTGAGACAGCTGAGAATGCCAGCTCGTCTCTTCCAGTCTCTGTACGACGTTGAGACTATACTCTCTCTCTCTGTTCCTGCACTCCATCCCAATCTCCCTCTTCTCCATCCCTCTCCGTTCCCCTCTCATCCTCTTCTCTCTCCTCCCCCGTGGTAATGTACAGACATTATTGAGGTGTGTCCTTTCTTCTGACAGGCCTGTAACCGACAGTGTTAGCTATGGCTGGGGAGCTGGTGAGCTGGAACACACTGCCTTTGTTTACACTGTGAAATGTTAACGATGCACTCCAACCTCGCTCCAGCTCTCTGAGGACATGGACTGGGAGACTGCACACTGTGTGTGTGTGTGTGTGTGTGTGTGTGTGTGTGTGTGTGTGTGTGTGTGTGTGAGGGGTGTTTGAACTAGGGTCAGTGTGTGTGTGTATGAATGAATACAGAGGTGTGTGTGTGTGTTCTTACTGCAGAGGAAAACAAAGCCCAGTGCTGCAGTCTTCACCGAACACAGCAACCGTGTCCATAGGGGAGATGGCATAGGCAGACAACACTGGGAGGTTGATGGGGAGAGAGGTGAGAAAGAAGATTGTGAGACATGGGATTGTGGAGTAGGGGTCTCAAACTAATTCCATGGTGGGCCCAGTGCCTTCTTGTTTTTGCTTTCTCCTTTCAATTTGTGTCCAATTAAGACCTAAACAACTAGTTGAGGAGAGTTCCTTACCGATCAGTGACCTCAACTCATCAATGAAGTACAAGGGAGGAGTGAAATCCTGCAGACGCTCGGCCTTCCACGGGAAGAGTTTGACACATGCTCTGGAGGGAGAGGTGGTACCTGAGTGTTGTCGGAGGACGGCAGAGTGTTGGACACCATTGGACCAAAGATGTCCTCATCGCTGATGGGTGCAGCAGCCGAACTGGTTGCAGCTCTGCCTGCAGGTGCATCTGAGAAAGATTAAACATTGACCTGTAGGAAGTATTGATTGTGTGTAAAATCCTATCTCTGTGTGTGTGTGACTCCTGGTTATCCATGATGTGTGCTGCCTACACCCCTTCCCTCCTCAAGATGTAGGAGGATGTTTTCAGAGATGGGGTTCAGAACCTCAATGTGCAACGAAAAAGCGCAGTCATCTCTCTCGACAATGCCACCTCAAAACAGTCAACTAAGATAAATAATAACTATCATACCATTTTACCATTCCGTTCTGTTGGATATGCATTTTAATCAAATGAATCCTCAGTGATTTCACTTCCCGAAGTGCAAATGGATTTGAATTTGTGGATACATTATTAATCAGAATTCCAAAGACAAGTCATGAGGAGGATATACAGTATATGTATGTGATGTGGATTATGTAGGGATGTGCATCTCTCCGTTCATGAACGACTCGATATGCATCTAGATGCATGGGCTCCGATGAGACACAGGAATGAGACCTTTGTCACGCCCTGACCATAGTTTACTTTGTATTTTCTATGTTTTGGTTGGTCAGGGTGTGATCTGAGTGGGCATTCTATGTTACATGTCTAGTTTGTCCAGTTCTATGTTCGGCCTGATATGGTTCTCAATCAGAGGCAGGTGTTCGTCATTGTCTCTGATTGGGAACCATATTTAGGTAGCCTGGGTTTCACTGTGTGTTTGTGGGTGATTGTTCCTGTCTATGTGTTTTTTCACCAGATAGGCTGTTTAGGTTTTCGTTACGTTTTGTTTTGTAGTATTGTATTGGAGATTCGTGTTTCGTATTATTAATAAACATGGATCGTAAACCACACGCTGCATTTTGGTCCGACTCTCCTTCGCATCAAGAAAACCGTTACAGAATCACCCACCACCAACGGACCAAGCAGCGTGTCAACAGGCAGGAGCAGCGCGAGGAGAAGCGCAATAAGGATTTCTGGACATGGGAGGAAATCCTCGATGGGAGAGGACCCTGGGCTAAACCAGGGGAGTGTAGCCGCACTAATGTGCAGCAGGAGAAGAGGCAACAGGAGCAGCCCAAAGAGGAGGTATGGACATGGGAGGACGAATTAGAAGGAAGAGGACCCTGGGCTCAGCCAGGAGAATATCGCCGCCCCAAAGAAGAACTGGAGGCGGCGAAAGCTGAGAGGCGCAGATATGAGGAGGCAGCACGACGTAGCGGATGGAAGCCTGAGAGGCAGCCCCAAAAATTTCTTGGGGGGGGGCTAACAGGGAGTATGGCTATGCCAGGTAGGAGACCTGAGCAGACTCCCTGTGCTTACCGGGGGGCTAGAGAGACCGGACAGGCACCGTGTTATGCAGCGGTGCGCACGGTGTCTCCAGTGCGGGTGCATAGCCCGGTGCGGTATATTCCAGCTCCGCGTGTCTGCCGGGCTAGATTGAGCGTCGAGCCTAATGCCATGAAGCCGGCTCTACGCAGCTGGTCCCCAGTGCGTCTCCTTGGGCCGGCTTACATGGCACCAGCCTTGCGCTCGGTGTCTCCGGTTCGCCTGCATAGCCCAGTGCGGGCTATTCCACCTCGCCGCACTGGCAGGGCGACCGTGAGCATTCAACCAGGTAAGGTTGGGCAGGCTCGGTGCTCAAGAGCTCCAGTGCGCCTGCACGGTCCGGTTTTTCCAGTACCACCTCCACACCCCAGCCCTCCGGTAGCAGCTCCCCGCACCAGGCTTCCTGTGCGTGTCCTCGGCCCAGTACCACCAGTGCCAGCACCACGCATCAGGCCTACAGTGCGCCTCGCCTGTTTAGCGCTGTTAGAGCCTTCCTTCTCTACAGCGCTGCCGGAGTCTCCCGCCTGTTCAGAACTGCCAGTTAACATAGAGCTGCCAGTTAGCATAGAGCTGCCAGTTAGCATAGAGCTGCCAGTTAGCATAGAGCTGCCAGTTAGCATAGAGCTGCCAGTTAGCAAGGAGCTGCCAGTCTGCAAGGAGCTGCCAGTCTGCAAGGAGCTGCCAGTCTGCATGGAGCTGCCAGTCTGCATAGAGCTGCCAGTCTGCATGGAGCTGCCAGTCTGCAAGGAGCCGCCAGAGCTGCCTGTCTGCAGGATGCCGCCAAAGCTGCCAGTCTGCAAGGAGCCGCCAGAGCTGCCAGTCTGCAAGGAGCCGCCAGAGCTGCCAGTTAGCATGGAGCAGCCAGGGCCGCCAGTCAGCATGGAGCAGCCAGGGCCGCCAGTCAGCATGGAGCAGCCAGGGCCGCCAGTCAGCATGGAGCAGCCAGGGCCGCCAGTCAGCATGGAGCAGCCAGTCAGCATGGAGCAGCCAGTCAGCATGGAGCAGCCAGAGCAGCCAGTCAGCATGGAGCAGCCAGAGCTGCCAGTCAGCATGGAGCTGCCAGTTAGCATAGAGCTGCCAGTTAGCATAGAGCTGCCAGTTAGCAAGGAGCTGCCAGTCTGCAAGGAGCTGCCAGTCTGCAAGGAGCTGCCAGTCTGCATGGAGCTGCCAGTCTGCATAGAGCTGCCAGTCTGCATGGAGCTGCCAGTCTGCAAGGAGCAGCCAGGGCCGCCAGTCAGCATGGAGCAGCCAGGGCCGCCAGTCAGCATGGAGCAGCCAGTCAGCATGGAGCAGCCAGTCAGCATGGAGCAGCCAGAGCAGCCAGTCAGCATGGAGCAGCCAGAGCTGCCAGTCAGCATGGAGCAGCCAGTCAGCATGGAGCAGCCAGAGCTGCCAGTCAGCATGGAGCAGCCAGTCAGCATGGAGCAGCCAGAGCTACCAGTCATCATGGAGCAGCCAGTCAGCATGGAGCAGCCAGAGCTGCCAGTCGACCAGACTCTTCCAGATCTGCCAGTCGTCCAGACTCTTCCAGATCTGCCAGTCGTCCAGACTCTTCCAGATCTGCCAGTCGACCAGACTCTTCCAGATCTGCCAGTCGACCAGACTCTTCCAGATCTGCCAGTCGACCAGACTCTTCCAGATCTGCCAGTCGACCAGACTCTTCCAGATCTGCCAGTCGTCCAGACTCTTCCAGATCTGCCAGTCGTCCAGACTCTTCCAGATCTGCCAGTCGTCCAGACTCTTCCAGATCTGCCAGTCGTCCAGACTCTTCCAGATCTGCCAGTCGACCAGACTCTTCCAGATCTGCCAGTCGACCAGACTCTTCCAGATCTGCCAGTCGACCAGACTCTTCCAGATCTGCCAGTCGACCAGACTCTTCCAGATCTGCCAGTCGACCAGACTCTTCCAGATCTGCCAGTCGACCAGACTCTTCCAGATCTGCCAGTCGACCAGACTCTCTCAGATCTGCCAGTCGTCCAGACTCTCTCAGATCCGCCAGTCGACCAGATTCTCCCAGATCCGCCAGTCGACCAGATTCTCCCAGATCCGCCAGTCGACCAGATTCTCCCAGATCCGCCAGTCGACCAGATTCTCCCAGATCCGCCAGTCGACCAGATTCTCCCAGATCCGCCAGTCGACCAGATTCTCCCAGATCCGCCAGTCGACCAGATTCTCCCAGATCCGCCAGTCGACCAGATTCTCCCAGATCCGCCAGTCGACCAGATTCTCCCAGATCCGCCAGTCGACCAGATTCTCCCAGATCCGCCAGTCGACCAGATTCTCCCAGATCCGCCAGTCGACCAGATTCTCCCAGATCCGCCAGTCGACCAGATTCTCCCAGATCCGCCAGTCGACCAGATTCTCCCGAAACCGCCAGCCAGCCAGGTTCTGGTAGTTTCTACTACCTGCCTGGGCTTCCTCTCAGTGCTGAGCTTCTTCTCAGTGCTGAGCTTCCTCTCAGTGCTGAGCTACCCATCTGTCCCGAGTTACCTCTGTCCCGAGCTGTCCCTCTGTCCCATGTTATCATTGTGGTGGGTAACCTATTTAGGGACGTTTAGGAGGGGGATTAAAACTGTCATGGAGTGGGGTCCACGTCCAGCGCCAGAGCCGCCACCGCGGACAGATGCCCACCCAGACCCTCCCCTATAGGTTCAGGTTTTGCGGCCGGAGTCCGCACCTTGGGGGGGGGGGTACTGTCACGCCCTGACCATAGTTTACTTTGTATTTTCTATGTTTTGGTTGGTCAGGGTGTGATCTGAGTGGGCATTCTATGTTACATGTCTAGTTTGTCCAGTTCTATGTTCGGCCTGATATGGTTCTCAATCAGAGGCAGGTGTTCGTCATTGTCTCTGATTGGGAACCATATTTAGGTAGCCTGGGTTTCACTGTGTGTTTGTGGGTGATTGTTCCTGTCTATGTGTTTTTTCACCAGATAGGCTGTTTAGGTTTTCGTTACGTTTTGTTTTGTAGTATTGTATTGGAGATTCGTGTTTCGTATTATTAATAAACATGGATCGTAAACCACACGCTGCATTTTGGTCCGACTCTCCTTCGCATCAAGAAAACCGTTACAACCTTTAGGTTAGACATGAATCAGTGAGTTTAATTTTGATTCGGAAGACGAATTTATGTGATACACTAACATTTTTGCATGAATATTCATTTCCTATTTTAAATTCATGCCTGCTGGTGATAGGAGCTGGGCCTCTCTGAGCAGAGCCATTGGACAGACTGAGGATCTACCGCCCCACTATCACCTTTTATCTGAAATCACCCACTGATTAACTTGTTATATTTAGAAATCAGCATGTAATTTAGCCAATTAACATAATGCGGCTTTGGATTTGACTCCAGTCTCGAAATGTTGTTGTTTTAGACTGTTTGGAATGTTACAGATAGCTTCTCCTGCTCTGGCCAATAAATACGGAAATTATTGCTGTCCTTTATGAAATTAGGGTCCAAACCTGTTCATGTAAAAATGACCAAATGCACTAACTGTTTAAAGCAAAATGATGTCTTATGGAGTACCTGAACAGCCTAAATAAAATCGTAATGATTGAAAACCCCAATCAGCAGTTGCGTCCACTCCAGTAGGCTACACAACTCAGGTAAAACACAATTTTCTACAGTGCATTAGGAAACCCAGCAAATTACAATGGTTGTCACTCTACTGATAAAGCCTATGATTTGACATTGCGAAAGCCATTTAACATGCTGAAGGTGCCAGACGTACGAATAGCCTATTAGAATAACGGGCAGACCCACCTCTCATTGGCGCAGCTGTATCTCCCCCACTGTGCACACTTATCTGACAGTCATTCACAGCTACATGCATAAAAGTTCGATATGCTACCGGGGTGAAGGAGAGGACTCTTCAATTAAGTCACAACAGATAAGAGGTATTTTCAGAAGGAAAAAATATGAGTAAAAGAACAGTGAACCCGAGATTCATAACGTTCGATAAGGTTTTCTGACCTATGCATGCTTCATTTGGATCGGTTTGGGCTCCCACAGATCGAGGCACTCATCTTAAACATTTGAACCAGGGACCCCTACATACAATAACCCCATAATGTAAAAGTGGAATTCTGTTTTTTTCCCCGAAGATTTTACAAAATAATAAAAAATGAAAAGCTGAAATGTCTTGAGTCAATAAGTATTCAACCCCTTTGAATATGACAAGCCTACATATGTTCAGGAGTAAAAATGTGCTGAACAAATCACATAATAAGTTCCATGATTTTAAACAGCAATAATAGTGTTTAACATGATTTTTGAATGACTAACTTATCTCTGTACACCACACATACAATTATCTATAAGGTCCCTCAGTCAAGCAGTGCATTTCAAACTCAGATTTAACCACAAACACCAGGGAGGTTTTCCAGTGCCTCGCAATGAAGGGCACCTTTTGGTAGATGGGTAAACATTCAAAAAGCAGCCATTGAATATCCCTTTGAGCTTGGTGAAGTTATTAATTACACTTTGGATGGTGTATCAATACACCCAGTCACTACAAAAGATACAGGCATCCTTCCTAACTCAGTTGCCGGAGTGGAAGGAAGCCGCCCAGGGATTTCACCATGAGGCCAATGGTGACATTAAAACGGTTAGTGTTTAATGTCTGTGATAGGAGAAAACTGAGGATGGATCGACAATAACGTAGTTACTCCACAGTACTGACCTATTTGACAGAGGGAGAAGGAAGCCTGTACAAACACATTCCAAAACATCCATCCTGTTCGCAATAAGACGCTAAAATAATACAGCAACAAATGTGGCAAAGCAATTAGCTTTTTGTCCTGAATACAAAGTGTTATGTTTGGGGAGAATCCAATACAACAGATTACTGAGTACAACTCTCCATATTTTCAAGCATAGTGGTGGGTGCATCATGTTATGGGTATGCTTGTAATCGTTACGGACGGCAGTTTTTCAGGATAAAAAAAATAACGTAATGGTGCTAAGCACAGGCAAAATCCTTGTAGAAAACCTAGTTTAGTCTGCGTTCCACCAGACACTGGGAGATGAATTCACCTTTCAGTAGGACATTAACCTAAAACACAAGGCCAAATCTACACTGGATTTGCTTACCAAGAAGACAGTGAATGTTCCTGGCCGAGTTACAGTTTTGTCTTAAATCTACTGGAAAATCAACAACCAATTTGAAAAGAGTATGAACATGTTTTTAAAGAATAATGGGCAAATGTTGCACAATCCAGATGTGTAAAGCTCTTAAGAGACTTACCCAGAAAGACTCACAGCTGTAATCACTGCCAAAGGTACCTCCACAAAGTATTGACTCAGGGGTGTGAATACTTATTTATATGAGATATTATGTCTAAAAACATGTTTTTACTTTGTCTTTATGTGGTATTGTGCGTAGATGGTTGAGAAAATAAATATAGGCACTGTAACACTAATAGAACACCCATAATTGATCCCTTTTATGTGTGAACAAAATTTAGCCCCTTGAGAGAGACAGAACAAGGGAAATCATTTAGAGAGAGAGAGAGAAAAAGAAAGAGAGGGATGAGTCGTGAGTGCATGATGGGGAGTTTGACCAGAGAGAGGGAGAGGGCGATGAAATGAGAGACAGCGCCCCAGGCTTTTCAATTTCTCTTCTCCCCTTGACAATAGCCTCCCTTCGTTATTATGGTGAAAGGTTGGCCATCATCTCAGTCAGCCGGCTTCATCTGACCATCTATTATGGGATGGCCACTCTAGGAGCGAAGGCTGGGGGAGCCATGGAAACGTACAGGGCTCCATTAGGAAGACACATGGTTTCATTTGAGGGTCCTTTCAGACAGACCCAATCCTCCACCCCACTCCCTTGGCCACATCAGTTTAAACAACCTGACACCTCTCGCGCCTCTACACGCCTCTTACACTCTGTCATACTCCCCCCCCCCCCCCCCCCCGACACACACACAGCGAGACACGGAGAAAGAGAGAGACAGCGAGACTCGGGCTGTGTAATTGAATAACTGACCGTTATGGATGAAGACCGTCATGAAAATATAATAACTGTCAAAACCATTTATTAAGGCATACAGAAAAAAATAAATAAATGTGTAAATGTTTTTATTTACATGTAGATAAGCTTTACCTAATTGCGTGCATATTTACTAATGATTATAAGCAATTGTTTTGCTAACTTAGTTTGTCTATTTAACTTTCTACATCTCCTCTTTCCAACTGTGATTTGATGCTCCAGCAGCAAAACTACTAGATGCATGGGTGTGTAGAACTCTAGCTTATAGGCTATGGCACTTGATGCGCGTACTTTCTTTTATACAATGTGTGTTTTCATAGCTTGCTAGTAAATAAATAACAGTTTTCTTTAAAAAAAAAGGTTGGATGTGTCTGACTATACATTCATTATTTAACAGCAGTTGACCAATCGAGCACGGCCTAATTTGACAGGGAGTCTTCTCTTAATTTTCGACCAATCAACGGGTTCGGCCGGGGTTCGGCTGGGGTAGGCCGTCATTGAACATAAGAATTTGTCCCTAACTGACTTGCCTAGTTAAATAAAGGTTAAGTAAATACATACATTTCATCTACACTGATTGAAGTGGATTTAACAGGTAACATCAATAAAGCATCATAGCTTTCACCTGGATTCAGCTGGACAGTCGATATCATGGAAAGAGCAGGTGTCCTTAATGTTTTGTACACTCAGTGTAAATGTTCATTCAGTTTCCTAAAGTAGCCGTTCTGGACTCCTTCTCTTTAATAAGAATCAAACGCTGATTTCATCTTGTAAAAGGCTTATTTTCAGTAGCTTAGGCTAAATCACTTCTCTCATTACAGCGTCCTCTCTTTGAAGAATATATGCCAATGATGGTGTCAAATCTGATTCAAAAGTCGAACGAGCACTAGATGGAGCGCGCACGAAAGATGAAACATCATTACGGGAGCAAACAGAGTCAAGAGAGAAGACATATGGTCATGCGAGCAGAGGATGGGTCTCGCGAATCCCCAGGCCAGTCGAGAGCACAAATTAAACTTGAGCTTGCAAGTGTGACTGAGTGAGTAGAACATCATTGTCACAGATCAAAAATAAACATTTCTTAAACAGTACATATATAACTGTAAGCAACGAAACGTGATTCAAACATGTAAAACAAATATTTTAATGCATTCAATTGTCCACCAGCAATAGTCACTTGTCATTGTTAAGTTTTCATTCTCAATTTCTCAAATTGTTCTCTCTCTCATGTGGCACCTTTGGGTTTGGATTTCAGGCTGATGGGGGGGCGGTCTTAAAGATGGGTGCGTGTCTAGAAACCTTAGATTGACCACTTACACTGGAGTGAACGAACTAACAAATTCCTGACATTGGCCAGTCTAGTTTTGTGATTGGCTATTACTAGCCTTCTGTTTGCACTGCAGAGCCATCTGTTTAACTAGCTACTCGGGGAAGCCAAGCAGTTTAGTCTAATTATTTCGGAAATAAGTTCTAATGGGTATACTATTTATACTGTGAGTTGAGTGGAATCTACCCGCTGAAGTTAGCTAGCTTATTACTTGTTAGCCAGCAAAGTTTGTCTGTAAAACAAAAGCAGACAGTCATAGCAGACACCATAAGGAGTCTCAGCAGATCAGATGTTATCAGAAAGCCAGAGCCATCTGTGGAAAGAGTACAAGTAGAACAAAGATAAAGTGCAAACAGAATAAATGTACCATTCAACATAAGTTCCCACCTAAAACAATGACATGAGCTCTGTCCCAATTCATCTCTGCTTAACTCCCCACCATCCAATGGGATTTTAGAAGGAAGTGTGATGGTCAGTCGTTGCATCTATAGCACTGTCTATGAATTGGAGTGTCCCTCAGCTTTTTACCTAAACAGGGGCGGGGAGGAGGCTTCGTTATTGTTCAACTACTGATTTCCACTTTAAGATACACTTAAACGAGCATATAAGTATGTTCAAGCATACATGACTGTTGGGAGTGAGGTGCCATACTTTTAGCTCCCAGGTGCAGCAGAGCGGACACACTAAAGACGAGTTGTGTAAGGCATAAGATGAGTTGGTGACTAACTGGTCCAAACTTGGCATCCTCGGCCTCGTTGGTGTAGTGGTCCAGGGCGATGAAGTAGAAGCCTGACTCCACCTGGTCAAACGTGTTCTCTCTACACACACTGACCTTTTTCCTGAGAGAGGACATAAGATGTCTGGAAATGTCACAGACAGAGTCAATTTGAGTTTAAATGTTTCAGTATCTTAATATTACATTCAAGGTAACAGTCCATTTTAAGACTGCTGTGGCTGTGTCAAAAGAGGCAACTATGGACAATAATTTAGCCAAATGAGTGATAACACACAATGTGGGAGTGGACTGAGCTGAGCTTTAGGGCAATTCCACTGAGCCAGATGTTTCACTTTAAAATGTATGTCAAACTAAAACCAATGATGTCAAAGTGAAACAAAACATATTATCTATGCACAATGACTACTTTTAACAATTTGCAATCATTGGTTTCTTTGACATATCTTTTAAATTGAACATTTTGAGTCTCTGTCAAGGTATGCGTGAAGGGCTGTGGGAAGTCAGGCACAGGAGAGCAGATATTTGGTAGCAAAACGGAGCCTTTTATTTGGCGAACCAAAAGCACACGGCACAAACGAACACGAAATACAAATACGGGTTGAACATAACCTAGCGCAACCAGCCTAACGTGCACATACATGAAAACAGATAAACAATAACACACAAAGACATGGGGGAAACAGAGGGTTAAATACCCAACACATAATGAGGGAAATGAGAACCAGGTGTGTGGGAAAACGAGACAAAACAAATGGAAAATTAAAAATGGATCGACGATGGCTAGAAGACCGGCGACGTCGACCGCCGAACGCCGCCTGAACAAGGAGAGGCATCGACCTTGTAAGAAGTGGTGACAGTCTCAGCACTACTCTGTTACCGTGGAATAAAAATATAATGTTCAATGTGTTTCCATTGTATTTTCAATACTACCAATAGTTTTGTTATAAACTGTTGCTTTAAATAGAAAATGTGCCTTCTCTGGACTTGGCATGTGCGCTCTGCAGGTAGGTTAGTCTACATGATGAGATTATAATGGGTAAGAGCGAGAATATTTTTATTGTCAAATGGCAGTCAAGCATCGATCATCACGCCACCAGAATAATTTATTGGACATTTATTGGAAAGGAGCATCAAGCTCATACCTTGCACTTTCACCACCCTGTGAAGTTCATCATAACTTATTTCATATTTCATCTGTAGTTTAATAAACTGCATGGGCTCCAGAGTCATAGTGGGAGGACCACACACCATTTAGTTCCGTGACTCCAAGTTTACTTCGATATGGTAGCTATTAATAGGGATGCATGATATATCGGTGAACATATCGGAATCGGCAGATAATAGCTAAATATGGCAACATCGGTATCAGCCCGATGTCTAGTTTAACGGCGATGTTAAAAACCGATGTCAAAGCTATCGTGCATACCTATATAACATAGCTACATGACGTAATGATACCACATCAAATTTTGCACAACACGTGCAACACAGCTATCCTAACCTAGCACACAATGTCAGCTGTGTGGATCGAACAGTAATTTTCAGCGAGACAACTCAAAGGCAAAATCCATTAAAGCCAAGATAATGGAATTCATTGCCCTTGGCAATGAACCGTTCTCTGTCGTGTGTGATGTTGGCTTTTGCTGACTGGTCAAGCACCGGTACACACTACCAAGTACGCTATTTTTCGGATGTGGCCCTACCGGAGTTACACAGTAATAGCGTTACTGCTATTAGCTTCACGACATACATACTACGAAATGCCAGTTGGGTCTTTGCTCGTCAAAAAATATACAGTAGCACTGTCAAAGCTGTACAAAAAAGACTGCATACAAGCAAACATCAGGCCACAAACCATGTGTTTACAATACCTCATTGGTAATAAAGCATAATTTGTTCAAACGCATCTTCTGGGGTAGCTAGCTAGCACCAATACAACCAGCCTGAAAACAATGACCAGTAGAAACTGCAGTCATTTTCATTATTGTTAGCAATGATTTAGGAATCATGCATGGACCATGTTAGTTTGTTGTTGATGTGGATGCCAAGCTCTCAACCTGCTCCACTAAAGCCCCGTCGATGAGACTGGGGGCGTGCTCGGTCCTCTTTTTCCTGTAGTCCTCAATCATCTCCTTTGTCTTGATCACGTTGAGGGAGAGGTTGTTGTCCTTGCACCACATGACCAGGTCTCTGACCTCCTCCCTATAGGCTGATATAGTACTAAAACACTTGAGTGTCTCTCTTGATCCTAGGTCCTGGCAGAATTGTGCAGACTCATGACAACTGAGCTTTGAAGGAATACATAGATTTAAAGAGGAGTCCGTAATTTGCTTTCTAATAATCATGATATTTTCCTCAAAGAAGTACATTCATTTATTACTGCTGAAGTGAAAGCCATCCTCACTTGGAGAATGCTGCTTTGCGACAGTATCAAAAATAAATGTAGGATTGTTCTTATTTTCCTCAATTAAGTTGGTAAAATAGGATGATCGAGCAGCAGTGAGGGCTCTACGATCCAAGCTAGTCGGAAGACTTCCAGTTTGGTGTGGCGCCATTTCCGTTCCAATTCTCTGGAAGCTTGCTTCAGAGCTCGGGTATTTGCTGTATACCAGGGAGCTAGATTCTTTTGAGAAATGTTTTTAGTTTTTAGGGTTGCAACTGCATCTAGGGTATTGCGCAAGGTTAAATAGAGTTTTTCAGTTAGGTGGTTAACTGATTTTTGTCCTCTGACGTCATTGGGTAGGCAGAGGGAATCTGGAAGGGCATCAAGGAATCTTTGTGTTGTCTGTGAATTTATAGCATGACTTTTGATGCTCCTTGGTTGGGGTCTGAGCAGATTATTGGTTGCAATTGCAAACGTAATAAAATGGTGGTCCGATAGTCCAGGATTATGAGGAAAAACATTAAGATCCACAATATGTATTCCATAGGACAAAACTAGGTCCAGAGTATGACTGTGACAGTGAGTAGGTCCAGAGACATGTTGGACAAAACCCACTGAGTCGATGATGGCTCCGAAAGTCTTTTGGAGTGGGTCTGTGGACTTTTCCATGTGAATATTAAAGTCACTAAAAATGTGAATATTATCTGCTATGACTACAAGGTCCGATAGGAATTCAGGGAACTCAATGAGGAATGCTCTATGTGGCCCAGGAGGCCTGTAAACAGTAGCTATAAAAAGTGATTGAGTAGGCTGCATAGATTTCAGTACTAGAAGCTCAAAAGACGAAAAAGTATTCTTTTTTTTTTTATTTAAATTTGCTATCGTAAATGTTAGCAACAACTCCGCCTTTGCGGGATGCACGGGGGATATGGTCACTAGTGTAACCAGTAGGGGAGGCCTCATTTAACACAGGCTTAAGCCATGTTTCAGTCAGGCCAATCACATCAAGATTATGATCAGTGATTAGTTCATTGACTATAACTGCCTTTGAAGTAAGGGATCTAACATTAAGTAGCCCTATTTTGAGATGTGAGGTGTCACGATCTCTTTCAATAATGACAGGAATGGAGGTGGTCTTTCTCCTAGTGAGATTGCTAAGGCGAACACCGCCATGTTTAGTTTTGCCCAACCTAGGTCGAGGCACAGACACGGTCTCAATGGGGATAGCTGAACTGACTACACTGACTGTGCTAGTGGCAGACTCCACTAAGCTGGCAGGCTGGCTAACAGCCTGCTGCCTGGCCTGCACCCTATTTCATTGTAGAGCTAGAGGAGTTAGAGCCCTTTATGTTAGTAGATAAGATAAGCACCCCTCCAGCTAGGATGGAGTCCGTCACTCCTCAGCAGGCCAGGCTTGGTCTTGTTTGTGGGTGAGTCCCAGAAAGAGGGCCAATTATCTACAAATGATATACAGTATTTTGGGAGGGGCAGAAAACAGTTTTCAACCAGCGATTGAGTAGTGAGACTCTGCTGTAGAGCTCATCACTCCCCCTAACTGGGAGGGGGCCAGAGACAATTACTCGATGCGACACATCTTTCTAGCTGATTTATATGCTGAAGCTATGTTGCGCTTGTTGACCTCTGACCGACCCATGTTGTGTCATCAGCAAACTTAATGATGGTGTTGGAGTTATGGCTGGTCGTGCAGTCATGAGTGAACAGGGAGTACAGGAGGGGACTGAGCACACACCCCAGAGGGTCACGTGTTGAGATTCAGCGTGGTGGATGTGTTGTTACCTACTCTTACCACCTGGGGGCGGCCCGTCAGGAAGTCTAGGTTCCAGTTGCAGAGGGAGGTGTTTAGTCCCAGGGTCCTTAGCTTAGTGATGAGTTTGAGGGCACCATGATGTTGAACGCTGAGCTGTAGTCAAAGAATAGCATTCTCACATAGGTGTTCCTTTTGTCCAGGTGGGAAAGGGCAGTGTGGAGCGCAATAGGGATTGCATTATCTGTGGATCTGTTGGTGAGGTATGCAAATTGGAGTGGGTCTAGTGTTTTTGGGAAAATGGTGTTGATGTGAGCCATGACCAGCCTGTCAAATAATTTCATGGCTACAGACGTGAGTGCTACAGCTCGGTAGTCATTTAGGCAGGTTACCTTAGTGTTCTTGGGCACAGGGACTATGGTGGTCTGCTTGAAACATGTTGGCATTACAGACTCAGACAAGGAGAGGTTCAAAATGTCAGTGAAGACACTTGCCAGTTGGTCAGTGCATGGTCGGAGTACAAGTCCTGGTAATCTGTCTGGCTCAGCGGCCTTGTGAATGTTTACCTGTTTAAAGGTCTTACTCACATTGGCTGCGGAGAGCGTGATCACACAGTCATCCGGAACAGTTGATGCGCTCATGCATGTTTCAGTGTTACTTGCCTCGACCCGAGCATAGAAGTTATTTAGCTCGTCTAGTAGGCTAGTGTCACTGGGTAGCTCTCGGCTGTGCTTCCCTTTGTAGTCTGTAATAGTTTGCAAGCCCTGGCACATCCGATGAGCATCGGAGCCGGTGTAGTACGATTCGATCTTAGTCCTGTATTGACGCTTTGCCTGTTTGATGGTTCATCGGAGGGCATCGCAGGATTTCCTATAAGCTTCCGGGTTAGAGTCCCGCTCCTTGAAAGCAGCAGCTCTACCCTTAGCTCAGTGCGAATGTTGCCTGTAATCCATGGCATCTGGTTGGGGTATGTACGTATAGTCCCTGTGGGGACGACGTCATCGATGCACTTATTGATTAAGCCAGTGACTGATATCGGTAATCAGTATCGTTTTTTTTTGGCAAGGAATCGGTGCATCACTAGTTATTATATCAACATTTGAGTATAAAGGTATTTCCGCTGCCATTTCTCGCATAACTCATTTTACAGACTCAAAAAGATCCCACCATGTAGAACAAAGAAATGATCTGTCTGCATTTATAAAATTGCAACAAAACTTCCTGTTTCCATCAAAGCTGTCGTAATTTTTTTATACGGTATGACTTTACTCGCGTAAAAACTGTAGATGGAAACGTGGTTAATAACTATCATAAAAATTCAGTATAGAACCATCTTTCTCACCAATAAAGTTAGCAGTTAGCAGCTGGTCATCATCCTCTCTATGTGACAAATTAGAGGAACTCTCAGTGAGAAATGAGAGGAATGAGAGGAACTCTCAGTACCACTAATGATTACATTACAGGGGTAATTGGTGGATGTCATGGTTACCTACCGGAAGTCCCAAGAGTGTTGTGCATAGAGGAGACATTAAGGAATTCTGTATCACCCGTCTCTGTCAGCTGAGCAGAGAACAACTTCACCACCACATATTAGTAACAGTGGACTGCATGGATCAGACTTGTGGAGGTCTAGAATTTTGTTTCTGAGGTCTTGGCTGATTTCTTTTGATTTTCCCATGATGTCAAGCAAAGAGGCACTGAGTCTGAAGGTAGGCCTTGAAATACATCTACAGGTATACTTCCAATTGACTCAAATTACTTCAATTAGCCTATCAGAAGCTTCTAAAGCCATGGCATAATTTTCTTGAATTTTCCAAGCTGTTTAAAGGCACAGTCAACTTAGTGTATGTAAACTTCTGACCCACTGGAATTGTGATGCAGTGACTTATAAGTTAAATGATCTGTCTGTAAACAATTGTTGGAAAAATTACTTGTGTCATGCACACAGTAGATATTCTAACCAACTTGCCAAAAGTTTGTTAACAATAAATTTGTGGAGTGGTTGAAAAATGAGTTTTAATGACTCCAACCTAAGTGTATGTAAACTTCTGAATTCAACTCTATATCGACATAACCTGAAAGGCAGCTCAGCAAGGAAGAAGCCACTGCTCCAAAACCGACATAAACAAGCCAGACTGTGGTTTGCAACTGCACATGTGGACAAAGATCGTACTTTTTGTAGAAATCTCCTCTGGTCTGATGAAACAAAAATATAACTGTTTGGCGATAATGACCATCGTTATGTTTGGAGGGAAAAGGGGGAGGCTTGCAAGCCAGAGAACACCATCCCAACAGTGAAGCACGGGGGTGGCAGCATCATGTTGTGGGGGTGCTTTGCTGCAGGAGGGACTGGTGCACTTCTCAAAATAGATGGCATGATGAGGGAGGAAAATTATGTGGATATATTGAAGCAACATCTCAAGGCATCAGTCAGAAAGTGAAAGCTTGGTCGCAAATGGGTCTTCCAAATGGACAATGACCCCAAGCATACTTCCAAAGTTGTGGCAAAATAGCTTAGTCAAGGTATTGGACTGGCCATCACAAAGCCCTGACCTCAATCCTATAGAAAATGTATGGGCAGAACTAAAAAAGTGTGTGCAAGCAAGGAGGCCTACAAACCTGCCTCAGTTACACAAGCTCTGTTAGGAGGAATGGGCCAAAATTCACCAAAAGTATTGTGGGAAGCTTGTGGAAGGCTACCCGAAAAGATTGACCCAAGTAAAACAATTTAAAGGCAATTCTACCAAATACTAATTGAGTATATGTAAACTTTTGACCCACTGGGAATGTGATGAAAGACATAAAAGCTTAAATAAATCATTCTCTCTACTATTATTCTGACATTTCACATTCTTAAAATAAAGTGTTGATCCTAACTGTCACGTTGTGTATGTAGGTGGCAGGGAAGTCAAGCGCAGGAGAATCAAACTTGGTATAAATGGAGTATTTCAATAACTTAAAACACAAACTCCAAAACCAAAGTCCATAATAAAATAAATGTGGGTACAAGAACCACGTCGCACACCAATCCATAAAACATGAATATAACAATAAACAATCTCTGACAAGGACATGATGAACATATAATGAATGGGATTGGAACCAGGTGTGTAAGAAGACCAGACAAAACCAATGGAAAATGAAACATAGATCAATGATGGCTAGAAGACCGGTAACGTTGATCACCGAGCACCGCCCGAACAAGGAGAGACATCGACTTCGGTAGAAGTTGTGACACTAACTGACCTAAGACAACTTTTATTAGGATTTAATGTCAGGAATTGTGAAAAACTGAGTTTAAATGTATTTGGCTAAGTTGTATGTAAGCTTCCGACTTCAACTGTAGCTAGCTGACATTAACCTAGCTTGTCTCACGAATAGCCTGCTTTAATAACAGAAGAACAAATAACTACTTATTTCAGTACTGAAATTGAAGTCATAGTTGACTAGCTGGCTAATTAGTTAGCTAGTTTATCTACTAATAAACTATAGAACTTACCTGTTTATTATTGTCAGCCATCGTTTACCTTTCATATATCTATGGTCAAAAATCTGGTTATGGAGCAGTCAAGCTGTGATTTGTCCAAAGGCCTGACCAATTGCATTTCAGAAGACTGCAACCATGTTCCTTGGCTAGAATCTCCCCTTGTTATAAAATTATAGTAAGCATTTGTGAGAGCAAAATGGATTTTGTAGAGCGAACTGGGGAATTGGTGTGAGAGGGAGTCAGGCCGTGGTGTATTTGTGAGAGTGCAGTAATTTTTGAGATGTCGTAAGTCATTTACTGCATGCGGAAATGCAGTTCTGCTCGATCAAAGCCACGCTCGCAAGCTCTCACGTTTAATTTGTGCGCACCACGCAAGCCTGCGCCACGGGACCTGCTCTCTCTCACTCAATGATGTTTCATCTTGCTCGCTTGCGCCATCTTGCGCCCATTTGACTTTTTTATCGGATTTGACACCATACCAATACTATTCAATACTATTGCCATCGATGAACGCAGCAGCGTTTGTGACGTTATGCTAATACTTCTAAAAAAAACAGACTTCATGTGAATTGACTTGTGCGTCGAAATAGGATTCTATGCTAATTTTTATTTGCAGAAAAACCAACAGACAAGGACAAGGTAGGCATATATCTTCATTTTGACCTCGTCAAGCGATAATGTTGTGTCAATCCGAAAAAAGATCCTGCGATAGATCCTCTCCAACCTGGCATTTCTTCATTTGTGGATGAATAGTTATGAGTAATATGAAATGTCATGAAAGAAGTGAAGTTTAATGGCTTGTTTCATTAAGAAGCATATCTATGTAAAAGAAAAGTGTATGCTACTGATAATAATGAAGTGTTGTGGTAATAGTAAAGTAGCAGAAAAGCCACGTGTTTCTTTTGAGTCTGATATGCGCCAAATTACTATAACCTCAAGTTCCAGAGAGAGAGAGAGAGAAAGACAGAGACAGACAGACAGAGCGAGAGAGCAAGTCGGGCATTTGGAGTATCCATTTCTAGGTTCTGGGATATGTTGGTCATGCCTTACCCAGGCCGAGAAGGTCGAGGGCTGACTCGGGGCTCCTCTTGGGACTGACTTTGGATTCTGTCTGAAGCTCCACCTTCTTCTGTGAAGACTCAAAGATCAAAGAGAGAGCAGAGTCAGCACACAATCAAAGATATGTAGAACACAGCACTAAGAAACACATTTACAGGATTCCATATGGTTGGACAGTTATATATTGTTGTAAAGGGTTGAGCAGAATTACTGTGCACCATTATCATTCCGTGTTCATCAGGCACACAGTTATGGTTACACAGTTGCGCTACACAAAGGCCTAGAGTAGTCATTCTGAAAAAACAGACACACATTGGCACATGCCCTCTTACATAACAGTTTACATCTCTAGGAATCGGGACTAACTGATTGTAATTGGCATCATCGTTGACTAGTTGGTGACCGGATCTCATGGCTGGCTCTAGATTGTGATTGGATGTAAGGACTGGCTCTAGCTTTATTGACTGGTTATCAGGGCAGACTCTAAATTGTGAACGGATGTAAGAACTGGCTCTAGGTTGTGATTGGCAATTTGGCTGTCAGGCGAGGCCTATTTGTTGTTGACAGTGGAAACCTAATTTGATGTGAGCCCAGAGATCAATACAACTTCAGCAACACCGGGCAAACAAAGTGAGCATTCTAATCTGTCACCATCCTGCTGGGAAGGAACACCAGCTGCACACTGCCTTCCATGTCCATTACCATCACCTTTACATCTACAGCAGAGCAGCACAGAACTGCATACCAAGTAGAGGACAGTTGAAAGCTGTAAACGCCCACACAAAGTAGCCTAAACACCAACACAAAGTAGCCTAAACGGCCCACACAAAGTAGCCTAAACACCAACACAAAGTAGCCTAAACGGCCCACACAAAGTAGCCTAAACACCAACACAAAGTAGCCTAAACGGCCCACACAAAGTAGCCTAAACGCCAACACAAAGTAGCCTAAACGGCCCACACAAAGTAGCCTAAACAGCCCACACAAAGGTAAAAATCAGACGAGGCTGAAATGCTGCAAAGATCAGCACAAACTAACCCAACTAGAGGTCGACCGATTAATCGGAATGGCCGATTAATTAGGGACGATTTCAAGTTTTCAGAAACATTGGTAATCGGCATTTTTGGACACCGATCATGGCCGATTACATTGCACTCCATGAGAAGACTGCGAGGCAGGCTGACTACCTGTTATGCAAGTGCAGCAACGAGCCAAGGTAAGGTGCTAGCTAGCATTAAACTTATCTTATGAAAAACAATCAATATTAACATAATCACTAGTTAACTACACATGGTTGATGATACTACTAGTTAATCTAGCTTGTCCTGCGTTGCATATAATCGATGCGGTTAATTTATCATTAAATCACAGCCTACTTCGCCAAACAGGTGATTTAACAAGCGCATTTGCGAAAAAGCACAATTGTTGCACGAATGTACCTAACCATAAACATCAATGCCTTTCTTAAAATCAATACACAGAAGTATATATATTAAAACCTGCATATGTAGTTAGAAGAAATTCATGTTAGCAGGCAATATTAAACTAGGGAAATTGTGTCACTTCTCTTGCGTTCATTGCACACAGAGTCAGGGTATATACAACACTTTGGGCCGCCTGGCTCGTTACGATTTAATTTGCCAGAATTTTCCATAATTATGACATAACATTAAAGGTTGTACAATGTAACAGCAATGTAACAGCAATGTAACAGCAATGTAACAGCAATGTAACAGCAATATTTAGACATAGGGATGCCACCCGTTAGATACGGAACGGTTCCGTATTTCACTGAAAGAATAAACGTTTTGTTTTCGAAATGATAGTTTCCGGATTTGACCATATTAATGACCTAAGGCTCGTATTTCTGTGTGTTATTATATTATAATTTAGTCTATGATAGAGCAGTCTGACTGAGCGGTGGTAGGCAGCAGCAGGCGAGTAAGCATTCATTCAAACATCACTTTACTGTGTTTGCCAGCAGCTCTTCGCAATGCTTCAAGCATTGCGCTGTTTATGACTTCAAGCCTATCAACTCCCGAGAATAGGCTGGCAATACTAAAGTACCTGTTAGAACACCCAATAGTCAAAGGTATATGAAATACAAATGGTATAGAGAGAAATAGGCCAATAATAACTACAATCTAAAACGTCTTACCTGGGAGTATTGAAGACTCATGTTTATAGAAACCACCAGCTTTCATATGCTCTCATGTTCTGAGCAAGGAACTTAAACGTTAGCTTTTTTACATATTGCACTTTTACTTACTTCTCCAACACTTTGTTTTTGCATTATTTAAACCATATTGAACATGTTTCATTATTTATTTCAGACTAAATTAATTTCATTGATGTATAATATTAAGTTAAAATAAAAGTGTTCATTGTTCATTCAGTATTGTTGTAATTGTCATTATTACAAATATATATATATATATATATATATATAAATCTGCCAATTAATCGGTATCGGCTTTTTTTGGTCTTCCAATAATCGGTGTCAGTATCAGCATTGAAAAATCATAATCGGTTGACCTCTAAACCCAACCCAGAAAAATACCATCACAAATCAATATGGCCTACTACAGCCCGCAAAGACCAGCAAACCTTCATGCACTATAGGGATTAAACAAACCAACCAAGTCTACCAAACCCCCCTACACACTAACATCACAGAGATCAACAGGGAGGAAGAAGTCATATACACAGTTCCCTGATACTGTGCAACTCATCTTGGGAAAAAAAGCTTAAAGCTGGAGAAAAACAAACAGTTCTGTGAGTCTGGCCCCACTAGCTGTCTGTCACACAGAGATGTCACCAGCCAGCCCGACAGCTGCCTTATTAACACTACAAAAGAGATTGATAAAGCTGCCACTGTCTGGAGTGGTGTGTCAGCCCCGGAATGAAGGAGAGACGGAGAGAAAGAGAGAGTGAAAGACTTTACGACTTTAAAATGCTCTTTAGTAAAACTAAAAGACAACGAAGGGCATTATGAAATAGGAGAGGACCGACACTGAAGCATCAATGTAAGGAAAAATAAGACTCCATCAAAAGTAGTACACACAGCTCCATAGCAACACTGTACATAACATTGAAGCTTAAGTCGAAACACAAAACAGCTCTCCAAATCATGGACTGACTAGAAACCTGTTCTGGAACACACCTGAACCACAACACAAGCATTATTCATCAAGCCCAGGGCATCTGCAATGTTTCTCTGGGCTGGGAGTGTTGGTTGTTTGATGTATGTGTGTGGTGGTGTTTGGGGGTGACGGAGCATTACTGTGGTGAATGGTTCAGAACTGCTGCAGCCTGACAGACTTTAACAGTCTCTGACAGGCTCAACACACACACACACACACACACACACACACACACAGCACTCTCTAAGAGGTTTTGTCACAGAGGGAAGATCCTAAGCTGCCACACAGAAGTGTCTCTTCCAGAGCTAAATTAATCTGACAGTCACACACACGCACACATGCACAAACACACACACACACACACGCACACACACACACACACACACACTCTTTGTACACACAGACGCACAGAGCTGATGAGGGGACCATTCAGAAACATGAGTCAACACGTGTGTGTGTGTGTGTGTGTGTGTGTGTGTGTGTGTGTGTGTGTGTGTGTGTGTGTGTGTGTGTGTGTGTGTGTGTGTTGTGTGACAGCCTGCCACTGATATCTGTACAGTTCCACACCAACAATGCAGAAAGCTTGCAAATGTGGAAACTGCAAGACAGTGGCTATAAAGCTGGGCTTTAGATAACTGTGTGTGTGTGTGTCTTGTAAGTGTAGCTGCTTGGCTTGGAGGTGAGTTGTTTAGACTGATCTCACACTAAAGCTACCTCTCTCTCCATCTCTTTGCAGATTCCCACATTAAAGACCTCCGTGATAGGCACACAGGGCACTGTTCAACGCAAGCGAACGCAGCCCTGTTTACCAATTTTGCTCTTATTAGACAACATCACTCAGCCACTTCGCATAAAGTAATTCGATTTATGTTTTTTTTTTTACACCCCATCCCAGCTCATCTGCACAGGGGGGGTCACAGAATACTTTCATATAAGCCTGAATTAGAGGCTCTGCTGTGTTTGTGTGTAATTCGAGTGTGTCTGTGTGTATTGCGTTGCTGTGTGTGCAATCGCACAAAGGGCCGATACGTGGTCATTCGCTCCATGTCTGTGAGAGATACAGTTTTAATTTCGGGTTTTTACACAAAAGGCTTTATAAATGCTTATCTCTTGGCATCGCAGGAACAGAGGGAACACAGTTTGAGTCAGTCACGGTGAAAGACCAAACGAGCTCAATGCTGAGCTGACTGTGGTTGGACAACTCACACATTCAAGCTCACACACACTTAGAAAGGACAGAAGGTAGAAATGTATTTTCCCAAAGTGTGCTCTGGTTGAGAGCGTTTGAGATATAGCCTCCACAAATCGTGCCTAGGGCCCCCCAAAAAGCTAGGCCAGCACTGTTTGTGTGAGAGGGCAAGCAAGGAGCTAAGCTGTTCCTCACAGGATACTTCTGCTTTCACACCATTTTCTCAAACCAACTCCCATCGACCAGAGATGTGGTGTAGCATGTGTATGGGACGTCTCTCAGTGTGTGTGTGTGTGTGTGTGTGTGTGTGTGTGTGTGTGTGTGTGTGTGTGTGTGTGTACAGTGCCTTCAGAAAGTCTACACACCCCTTGACTTCTTCCACATTTTGTTGTTTTTACAGCCTAAACTCCAAAATGAATTACATTGAGATGTTGTGTAACTGGCAGACAAACATAATGTCAAAGTGGATAAGTGTTTACAAATGAATAAAAAAGGAAAAGCTGAAATGTCTCGAGTCCTTTTGTTATAGAAAGCCTAAATAACCTCAGGTGTAACAATTAACAAGTCACATAATAAATTGCATGGACACACTCTGTGTGCAATAACAGTGTTTAACATTATTTTGAAACGACTACCTCATCTCTGCACCACTCGCATACAGTTAGCTGTAAGGTCCCTCAGTTGAACAGATTCAACCACAAAGTCCAGGGAGGCTTATCAATGCCTCGCAAAAAAGGGAACATCAGGTTAGGGCCAGGTAGGGGCTTTAAAAAATAAAATAAAATCAATAACTAGGGTACGGGCAGAGCTCGGGGATCACTAACATTTTGAAGCTGTGCCATTTGCTCGTGCTCTGCTGCTCAATTAGTCTTAACTGACTAAGATCATAACATTGTCAGAAGTGCTCCAACCTCATCAAATATAAGACAGGACAGATTATTACACCGAAAACAATAATGTTTTGTGAGTTTTGTTGGGGTTTAGAGTGACGAAAAGTAGCTTACAGCTAACTGTTGTCTCATGTCTCTTCATTGAGCAAAGCAGCCCAGGCGTAGCTGTTGCTATCAGTGGAGGCTGCGGAGGAGAGGACGGCTCATAATAAAAGCCGGAATGGAGTAAATGGAATGGTATCAAAAATGTTTTTCATGTGTTTGAAACAATTCCATTCCAGCCATTACGCTCCATTCTAGCCGTTATTATGTGCCGTCCTCCCCTCAGCAGTCTCCACTGGTTGCTATGGATACTCACCAACTCAGAGCCCCAATGAGCAGAGCGCATGCAGAGCGAGCAGCGCGTAGGGAGCGAGTGACAGACAGAGAGAATCTAATGGATTTTCTAATGGAGGAAGTTATTTCTGATTTCGGGCCGGGCCTTGAATTTGGCAGAAGCAACCGGGCCTGGGTAGGGTAGGGCCTGAACGTTGTAGGCCTGTTAGGGCTCAGGCTAAAAATTGCCCTGGTAACGGTCTCAGCTGATCTTCCTTCTCCAGCAGTGTATATCCAGGCTATTGATTAGCCTCCCTGTGGCTATGCTATCGATCCATGGCCCGCTGTCCCCCCACTGAGAGAAGAGCGCGGTCTCTGTGTGTGAGTGTGTAAAGAGGATGAGGCAGTTATTAGTCACCTGGATGCTGCTCGTTTGGGCTGCCAGTACATGTGTGTGTGTAAGTGAGCCTGCAAGAGGGGTAGGCTGTTAGTCTCAGGATACTGCTGCTTTGAGCCCCATTCAAACCATTTGCGCAAACTAAATCCTATCAACCAGAGATAGCACATGGTGTAGTATGTGTATGTGACGTCTCTGTGTGTGTGTTGTATCCTATCTCCCTCTCAGAGCCCATCCCCGCCCAGATGTGCTGTGCCCCACGCTCCCTGATACAGTACCCCCAAAATCCCCAGACTGTTACAGTAGCTGTCACACACACGTTCGATGCAGGGAACATCACTAGTTCTCCTTTGATATTTATTTATGGATTGGAAAAAAATAAAACATACGCTTCCGCTCCGATGGGAGGGAGACGCCTTGTTGTTTGGCACGATGAGAGAGCTGCAGAAAAGTGAGTGGAAAGGATAGACAGAGGGACTGCCTTGTGCATGGCTGTCAATGCACAAGGCAACACACCTGTGTGTCACCCGAAATCACACCACTGTTGTTGTTGCCATTACCTCAAAACGTACTGCAGTGTGTGTACATGTTTTCCCCTCTCCATCTCTGTACCCTTCCCCCTCCCAATAAAATACACTACCTCACCACCCCTCTTCCCTCACACTATCACACGCACACACTCACTGCAGGTGTCACACTGACTTTGCACTCAGCCAGAGTTCAGCCAATGAGAATTGACACAGAGAGAGGCCAGCAGATGGCCAGAATCATGGCTAGAGCCTAATTAGGCCTACAGCCCAAAGGCAGTGGACATACAGGGGAGGTGGGGGGGAGGGGGGTAATAGAGAAAAGAGAGTGGAAAAGAGAGTACAGATGGAGAGAGAAAAGGAAGGGCAAAGGGATGAATGAGAGAGAGGGGTGTGATGGATAGATGGAAAAGAACAGGTGAGAAATTATCTGTGCATGTTGAATTTGTTCTCCAAAATGTAGAACTATATAGCCTTCAATAGCGAAGAGAATCTTAATAATCCTAGTTAAACCCAGTCAGTACGCTATCCAACTAATCAGATGCTGAGGGAGGATCACTCTGAGGCAAATAAGTTACAGTGCCTTGCGAAAGTATTCGGCCCCCTTGAACTTTGCGACCTTTTGCCACATTTCAGGCTTCAAACATAAAGATATAAAACTGTATTTTTTTGTGAAGAATCAACAACAAGTGGGACACAATCATGAAGTGGAACGACATTTATTGGATATTTCAAACCTTTTTTAACAAATCAAAAACTGAAAAATTGGGCGTGCAAAATTATTCAGCCCCTTTACTTTCAGTGCAGCAAACTCTCTCCAGAAGTTCAGTGAGGATCTCTGATCTAATGTTGACCTAAATGACTAATGATGATAAATACAATCCACCTATGTGTAATCAAGTCTCCGTATAAATGCACCTGCACTGTGATAGTCTCAGAGGTCCGTCAAAAGCGCAGAGAGCATCATGAAGAACAAGGAACACACCAGGCAGGTCCGAGATACTGTTGTGAAGAAGTTTAAAGCCGGATTTGGATACAAAAAGATTTCCCAAGCTTTAAACATCCCAAGGAGCACTGTGCAAGCGCTAATATTGAAATGGAAGGAGTATCAGACCACTACAAATCTACCAAGACCTGGCCGTCCCTCTAAACTTTCAGCTCATACAAGGAGAAGACTGATCAGAGATGCAGCCAAGAGGCCCATGATCACTCTGGATGAACTGCAGAGATCTACAGCTGAGGTGGGAGACTCTGTCCATAGGACAACAATCAGTCGTATATTGCACAAATCTGGCCTTTATGGAAGAGTGGCAAGAAGAAAGCCATTTCTTAAAGATATCCATAAAAAGTGTCGTTTAAAGTTTGCCACAAGCCACATGGGAGACACACCAAACATGTGGAAGAAGGTGCTCTGGTCAGATGAAACCAAAATTGAACTTTTTGGCAACAATGCAAAACGTTATGTTTGGCGTAAAAGCAACACAGCTGAACACACCATCCCCACTGTCAAACATGGTGGTGGCAGCATCATGGTTTGGGCCTGCTTTTCTTCAGCAGGGACAGGGAAGATGGTTAAAATTGATGGGAAGATGGATGGAGCCAAATACAGGACCATTCTGGAAGAAAACCTGATGGAGTCTGCAAAAGACCTGAGACTGGGACGGAGATTTGTCTTCCAACAAGACAATGATCCAAAACATAAAGCAAAATCTACAATGGAATGGTTCAAAAATAAACATATCCAGGTGTTAGAATGGCCAAGTCAAAGTCCAGACCTGAATCCAATCGAGAATCTGTGGAAAGAACTGAAAACTGCTGTTCACAAATGCTCTCCATCCAACCTCACTGAGCTCGAGCTGTTTTGCAAGGAGGAATGGGAAAAAAATTCAGTCTCTCGATGTGCAAAACTGATAGAGAAATACCCCAAGTGACTTACAGCTGTAATCGCTGCAAAAGGTGGCGCTACAAAGTATTAACTTAAGGGGGCTGAATAATTTTGCACGCCCAATTTTTCAGTTTTTGATTTGTTAAAAAAGTTTGAAATATCCAATAAATGTCATTCCACTTCATGATTGTGCCCCACTTGTTGTTGATTCTTCACAAAAAAATACAGTTTTATATATTTATGTTTGAAGCCTGAAATGTGGCAAAAGGTAGCAAAGTTCAAGGGGGCCGAATACTTTCGCAAGGCACTGTACCTAACAGCAGCCAGATGTTATTCCATACCTCTAGTCCCCGTATGTGCAACTGGCGGCCTGGACGCGGACCCAATGTTTTTTTGGAACTCAGCCAAGGTCTCAATTTACTGTTGAGAGAGAGAATACACAAGGTGCAATTTCGAAATGTGCTTGTGCATCAGCAGTCACTCAATTAGCTCATGTCAGCTATATTGTTTTTTGATTGGTAAATTAGTCTAGCGGCCAGCTATCTAAACGTCTAGTAGGCATGGCCAAATTACTGACCAGCGTGGGGCCCATTAATCATCAGTTATCACATCACATGGCCACTGACCCTCATGACGAGTTCCGGACTTCTGTGGCCCCCACTCCCATCAAAGTAGACCATCCCTGCTATAGTCTATACAGCTGAGCCTAGGTCTATACGTCCTCACCTAACGTCTTCTATACGTTATCACCACATCAAAACATTACCTAGTATCTACCTGCTAGTGCTACCTAATGGAAAAGCATCTAAACCATAGACTGTACAACTCTTACTACATCTCATAAAAATGTATTATACCATATCTCTCCCCTATCTCTGAATCATCCTAGAAGACAAAAGTATGTGGACACCTGCTGGTCAAAAATCTCATTCCAAAATTATGGGCATTAATTTGGAGTTGGTCCCCCATTTGCTACTATAACAGCCTCCACTCTTTTGGGAAGAGTCCTGCGGTGACTTGCTTCGATTCAGCAATAAGATCATTAGTGAGGTCGAGCACTTACAGTATGTTTGGCATTTAGGCCTGGCTAGCAGTCGGCTTTCGAATTCATCCCAAAGGTGTTCGATGGGGTTGAGGTTAGGGCTCTGTGCAGCCCAGTCAAGTTCTTCCACACCGATCTCGACAATCATTTCTGTATGAACCTCGCTTTTTGCACGGGGGCATTGTCATGCCTGAAGAAGGAAAAGGCCTTCCCCAAACTGTTGCTACAAAGTTGTAATGTCACTGTATTCTGTAACGTTAAGATTTCCCTTCACTGGAACTAAGGGGCCCGAACCATGAAAAACAGCCCCAGACCATTATTCCTTCTCCACCAAACTTTACAGTTTGAACTATGCATTCGGGCAAGTAGCGTTCTTCTGGTATCTGCCAAACCCAGATTTGTCCGTCGGACTGCCAGATGGCGAAGCGTGATTCATCACTCCAGAGAAAGTGTTTCCACTTCACCAGAGTCCAACGGTGGCGAGTTTCACACCACTCCAGCCGACTCTTGCCATTGTGCATGGTGATCTTAGACTTCTGTGCAGCTGCTCAGCCATGGAAACACATTTCAAAAAGTTCCCGAAGAACAGTTCTTGTACTGACGTTGCTTCCAGAGGCAGTTTGGTGAGTGTTGCGACCGAGGACAGACGATGTTTACGCGCTTCAGCACTCAGCGGCCCCATTCTGTGAACTTGTATGGCCTACCACTTCACGGCTGAGTCGTTGTTGCTCCTAGACGTTTCCACCTCACAATAACAGCAGCTGACCGGGGCAGTTGACCGGAGCAGCTCTAGCAGGGGAGAAATTTGACGAACTGACTTTTCTATGACGGTGCCACGTTGAAAGTCACTGAACTCTTCAGTAAGGCCATTTTACTGCCAATATTTGTCTATGGAGATTGCATGGCTGTGTGCTCGATTTTATAGACAAGTCAGCAACGGGTGTGGCTGAAATAGCCGAATCCACAAATTTTAAGGGGTGTCCACATACCTTTGTATACAGTACCAGTTTTTTACTATTTTCTACATTGTAGAATAATAGTGAAGATATCAAAACTATGAAATAACACATATGTAATCATGAAGTAACCAAAAACACATGTTAGAATCACCTTTTGGCAGCGATGACAGCAGTGAGTCTTTCAGGGTAAGTCTCTAAGAGCTTTGAAAAACCTGGATTGTACAATATTTGCCCATTATTCCTTTAAAAATTCAAGCTCTGTCAAGTTGGTTGTTGATCATTGCTAGACAGACATTTTCAAGTCTTGATGATTTAAGTCAAAACTGTAACAAAGCCACTTGTTGAGTAACTCAAGCATGTAATTGGCCCTTCCTTTCAGATTATTGTCCTGCTAAAAGGTGGATTTGTCTCCCAGTGTCTGTTAGAAAAGAGACTGAACTAGGTTTTCCTCTAGGACCTGTGCTTAGCACTATTCCTTTTCTTTTTATCCTAAAAAACTCCCTAATCCTTGCCAATGACAAGCATACACATAACACTATGCAACCACCACTATGCTTGAAAATATGAAGAGTGGTACTCAGTGACGTGTTGTGTAAGACATAATGCTTTGTACTCAGGACAACAAAGTGAATTTCTTTGACACATTTTTTAAAGTATTACTTTAATGCCTTATTGCAAACAGGATAAATGTTTTGGAATATTTTCTATTCTGTGCAAGCTTCTTTCTTTTCACTCATTTAGGTAAGTATTGTGGATAACTACAATGTTGTTGATCCATCCTCAATTCTCCTATCACAGACATTTAACTCTGCAACTGGATTAAAATTGGCCTCATGGTGAAATCCCTGAGTGGTTTCCTTCCTCTCAAGCAACTGAGTTAGGAAGGAGGCCTAGATCTTTGTGATGACTGGGTGTATTGATACACCATCCAAAGTGTAACAACTTTCCCATGCTCAAAGAGATAATCAATGTCTGCTTTTTTATTTTTACCAATAGGGGCCCTTCTTTGTGTGGCCTCCCTGGTCTCTGTTGTTGAATCTGTGCTTGAAATGCACTGCTCGACTGAGGGACCTTACCGATAATTGTATGTGTGGGTTACAGAGATGAGGTAGTTATTCAAAACTTATCGCACACAGTTAGGCCATGCAACTAATTATCTGACTTGTGTCATGTGTGGCCATGACATACCTACTTGTTAAGCACATTTTTACTCTTTAAGTTATTTCGGCTTGACATAACAAAGGAGTTGAATACTTATTGATGCAATACATTTCAGCTTTTAATGTATTCATTTGTAAACATTAGTCCCATCTCTAAGAAATAGAGGATGTGCACATCTCCTCCCATCCTCCTTTACCTTGAGTTCCTGCTGCTTTGAGAGGAGCAATTATTCTAAAAGCCCCATTTTCCTTTCCTCCTCCCCCCTCCTACTCTCCCCATCTCTCATTCCCTCCCCTCTCCTACTCTCCCCATCCCTCATTCCCTCCCCCCTCCTCCTCTCCCCATCCCTCATTCCCTCCCCCCTCCTCCTCTCCACATCCCTCATTCCCACCCCCCTGCTCCTCTCCTCTCCTCTCCTCTCCTCTCCTCTCCTCTCCTCTCCTCTCCTCTCTTCTCCTCTCCTCTCCCCATCCCTTATTCCCTCCCCCCCTTCTCCTCTCCTCATCTCTCATTCCCTCCCCCTCCTCCTCTCCCCATCCCTCATTCCCTCCCCCCTCCTCATCCTTCATTCCCACCCCTCCTCCTTTCCCCATCCCTCATTCCCTCCCCCCTCCTCCTCTCCCCATCCCTCATTCCCTCCTCCTCTCCTCATCCCTCATTCCCTCCACCCTCCTCCTCTCCCCATCCCTCATTCCCTCCCCCTTCCTCATCTCCCCATCCCTCATTCCCTCCCTCTCCTCATCACCCCATCCCTCATCCCCCCTCCTCCTCTCCCCATCCCTCATTCCCTCCCCCCTCCTCCTCACCTCTCCCCATCCCTCATTCCCTCCCCTCCTCCTCTCCCCATCCCTCATTCCCTCCCCTCCTCATCTCCCCATCCCTCATTCCCACCCCCCTCCTCTCCTCTCCTCTCCCCATCCCTCAATCCCTCCCTTCCTCCTCTCCTCTCCCCTCCCATCCCTCATTCCCTTCCCCTTCCTCCTCTCCCCATCCCTCATTCGCTTCCCTCCTCCTCTCCCCATCCCTCATTCCCTCCCCACTCCCCCTCTCCCCATCCCTCATTCACTCCCCCTCCTCTCATCTCCCCAACCCTCAATCCCTCCCTTCCTCCTCTCCCCATCCCTCATTCCCTCCCCCCTCCTCCTCTCCTCTCCCCATCCCTCATTCCCTCCCCTCCTCCTCTCCTCATCCCTCATTCCCTTCCCCCTCCTCCTCTCCCCATCCCTCATTCCCTCCCCCCTCGTCCTCTCCCCATCCCTCATTCCCTCCCCCTACCTCCTCATTCCCTCCTCTCCCTTTGCTGGGGTGGATTCAGTGCGTGGGAGTGCGGACGTTGGGACGATTAGAGTGAGTGAGTGTGTGTGTGCAACCACTTAGAGAGTGTGTGTGTGAGTGTGGACATTTAGAGAGAGGGCTCGGATGGGGTTATAAAATGACACACTCAAGGAGGGGGATGATCAGAGAGGGAGAGAGAAGAGCCAGGCTGTCAGCATGTTTCCTCTGCTATCCTGTCTGAGATTAGCAAGCTTTTAGCGTGTCAGCACCACGCACACACACAGACCCTTGAGTTTATGCAGTATACGGAAAGAAACACGTAAGCACACACACACACATATTTCCCAACAAACACACAGCCTCATAAACATACAGCCCCACACACTAAACTATCTCCTAGACTCCGGGTCTGATCGACAGCAGGAGCCCAGCTGATAAGCATAAGTGAGGAACAGAGATGAGCAAGTGACATAACTGCAAATCCACTACACACACTGCCGCGTCACACACACACACACAGCTGTCATCACACAGCTGGACAGACATGCACACACACGCACGAGATCACGTGTTCATGCGCGCGCGCACACACACACACACACACACACACACACACACACACACACACACACACACACATCAATCAATCGGCTCTCAGACTGCAGGTCAGCAGAGAGGGCACATTCTCCTGCTTTCTGATTCCCAGCATGCTTTGCCTTGAGTCTGGGTCTCTGACAGGGTCGGGTGGGGTCAGAAAAGGACTAAGCCGGGTCACTCACTTTGGCGTCATTGAAGTTGTTGAAATAAAGCTGTGAGTAGCTGGTGTGTGTTCAGTGAGTTGTTTTGGCAGTCTGAGTCACAAATTAGGATCCCTGTGTGTTCAGCAAGAGGATTGGATGTTCCATGTTCAGTAAGAGCAGTTTATGTTCAGTAAGTGTTCAGCTAAGACTAAGAGTACTTAGTAAAGTAGTGTTTCAGACTGTGTTCAGTGTGTGTTGAGTAGCGGGTGTTAAGCAACAGAACTAGAGAATGTTCAGTGTGTGTTCAGTATGGGTAGTGTTCAGTAAAGCCTGGGTACAGTAGTGTTTTTTTTCCAGGCAGTCTCTATTCCCTGTGGGCAGTGGAGCAGAAAGCCCCATCATCACTATATAAACCAAGACAGAGCACGCTATTCCACAGGCCATAGATTTATTCACATAACTAACCTTGACCCAGCAAACACACACACACACACAAATCAAATTGTATTTGTCACATGCTTCGTAAACAACAGGTGTAGACTAACAATAAAATGCTTACTTAACAGGCCCTTCCCAACAGTGCAGCGCACAGTCTGTCAAGAGTCTGTCGAACGTCCGCTATTTCCTCCAGCGCTGAGAATGTGAGAATGGCGTGGACGCACGCACACACCGCATTATTTACCATGACCTAGAGCCACTCAGTCCGAACAGGAAAAGCTCCACAAGCACGCATGCGTGAGTGTGCACATAAAGACACGCACGTGACTCACCATGACCCCAAACTACCGTCTTGTCTTTACCTTCCCAGAGGAGTCCTTTCCTCCCTTCTTTTCCCCCTTCTTCTTCTCTTGTTCCGTCTATCAAGAAAGAGACACTGGAGGTTAGGTCAGTAAAGACAACACATAAAATAACACACCTGGATGGGGCACACGTAGTCTTAAGAAACACACACACACAAACAAATTATTCAGAGATTGAAAAACTCTGTAAAAATAGGTTTATCCATTATTCACTTTTACACAGCGGCACGGCAAGAGAAGTGATTCAGCTGCACTCACAGAACAATTTAGTGTAGTTATGAGCAATTCAAATCTCATATGGAGTTACCGCCTTCTCTTCCAGAGCAATTAGAGCTTGATGGTTGTCTGTCTGAGTCATTGTGCTTAGTGAGGGGCAGTGGGCTGGTGGCTTGGTGATCTAGCAGCCTCCATTATTCAGTCATTAAACCTCTTCACCATGGGGTTCATTCAGGATTGAGATAGTTGGGGCGGCAGGTAGCCTAGTGGTTAGATCGTTGGGCCTGTAACTGAATCTAATCCCCGAGCTGACAAGGTAAGAATCAGTCGTTCTGCCCTTGAACAAGGCATTTAACCCACTGTTCCCCGGTAGGCCGTCATTGTAAATAAGAATTTGTTCGTAACTGACTTGCCTAGTTCAATAAAGGATAAATAAATACAATTTCCCTCATGTCACACACGTAGGGCTGGCACAATTACTGTGTTACGGGTGAAGACCCCGTCAAAATGTTTTATTTGAATGGTTATTACAGAGACCACAGTCAAAATTCCTTGCCCGTCCCAGTCCTGCACGCATGCTGCAAACACATACACTTGGAAGTGTACTGTGAGGGTGCTGTATGTGATGAGGGGGCATTGGAAAAGCATTACAAGACAGAGCACCACAGCATAGCAGAACCCAGCACACAGAAAGGACCAGCGCAGCACAGCACAACATCAGGTGGCATGATGGTGAAACGTCAGACCTCCTGCTTGTCCTTCTGAGCAGCCTGCGAGGAGGGAGAGGCAGCAGCTTCAGAACACTTCCACAGGGAGGGAAAGAGGGAAGGAGAACAAAAAGAGATAGGATTGGGGGCAGGGGAAGGATGCATGACGAGAAAGAGAGGGGTATATAGAAAGAGGTGGTTGGAGGCGGAACAGGGAGAGAACGAAAGAGAAAGAAGAAAGGGGGGAGGAATTAGAGGACATGGAAGAGAAGGGAACATGGAGGGAGGGAGAGTGACAGAAGGGGGGATAGATTAAAAGAGGAGGATTAGTAAGCAGCCAGTAGTGTAAGCTAGGGCATTGTCACTACCCAGCCTAGCAGAGCCTGAGAAAGACAGTCGTCATCACATTCACCAGAAGGTCACACACACTCCCACAAGATCTAGAAGCAGAGGACGAACTCATATGGTGAAGGATATGGGCAATCACACACACATGCGCAGGCAAACACACATGCCAAAGGCTAGAATAACTCTGCTGTTATTGAAAGTGCTCTGTGGGCCAGAAATTGACTGTGTGTGTGTGTGTGTGTGTTGGACACCACAAAGGCCCTTTCTGCCTGGGCCAAGTCAAGTGGCTGTATCTGATCACCTGAGTGACAGCCTTACTCAACCTCTACCCTCCCTGTGAGCGAGAGAGAGAGAGAGAGAGAGAGAGAGAGCACCTAAAACCCTCTACTATTCACTGCCAAGTAGGCTTCTCCTAGCTTCTCTTGGCCAACCTCAGGAGGTCACTGACTGAAGCTGCACTGAGAGCACTTCAACACAGGGGAGCAAAGCTAAGTTATGCTATCTCCCTAGCCAGATCAGCCCTGCATACAGCACTGTTTAGGCTGTTAGGAAAACGCCACTAGCGCTCGTTAGCAATCGACATCTGGGGGTAGGCAGAGTGTGTGTTCAGAGAAAGTGAGAGAGAGCGTGCATCATTTTCCAAATCTGTGTTTTAAATCCCCCGTCCCTCTCTTTCCTCCTCTCCCCCTCTAAACTACCTAAGGGGAAAAACACACACGGAGCAAGTCTTGCTCTATCTGAAGGGAATTTTTAGCTCTCTCCCTGTCTGTTATTCATCAAACCAGCCTTTCTCTCGCCTCTGGATAAAAAGAGGGCCTAGGAGAGATCTGAATTCAGGGTATTTTCTTGAGTGTGACTTTTGTTCTGTCGTTTTTTTTCCTTCTCTTACTTTGATGCTGAGAACGGAGACAGAGAGGCAGAAACAGCACTAACAGGCACATTTAGCATGAAGCTGAGGAGTGGTGGAGAGAGAAAAGAAAAGAGGGGGAAATGATAGGGAGAGTGAGAGAGGGGGGGTAAATGATAGAAAGAGAAACATAAGATGTGGAGAGAGAGAGAGAGAGAGAAAACAGAGGAGACAAAGAGAAAAAGAAAGAGAGGGGATTAGATGACAGAAAGAGAGAGACAAGATGCAGAGTGAGAGAAAGGGGGAGAGAGAAAGAGACAGGAATATAGAGAAAGAGACTCAAGAGAGTGTGTTAGAGAGAATGTGAGAGAAAGGACAGTGCTGGTGAAGGATATAAAATGTGTTGTTATCAGAGGCCGGTCAGGAGTGTAGTGTTAAAATGGTGACCCATGTGACAGCCTGTTCTCTGCTGAGGGGTGGAACACCTAACTGAGGAGCCAATCTCTACAGACACCCTGTTTGTTTTTGATTTCATCTAGCTAGGACAGCATCTCTTTAATTGGCTAGATGACATTTTCACTATATAGGAGATAGAGGCTAATTTTGGGATTAGGTGGATCTCTTCATTTTATACCATTATCTCATTCTCAATCCCCTTGTCACTATCTTATTCTGGGCATTTGTAGTGAACTGATTGGCCCAGTAGTGTCAGGTGGTCTTAGACAGCGAGCTTGTGAGGTCTTGTTGACTTCAGTAAAATGTACGTAATGTGACATGCGCACTTGGCCACTCGCACAAGCACACACAGGCCATACCATGTTACTCATGGCAGAACAATGGGCTCATGCATGGACTGCTAGATCAGATGTGTTCATCCACAATGCATCATTGTTTTCTGAGTGATGTTGGACTTGACACAAGGGCTCTATTCTCTCTCTCTCACACACACACACACACACACACACACACACACACACACACACACACACACACACACACACACACACACACACACACACATTAAATTCACATATTCGCAAATGAACACATTAACATGCACATACATTACACATCCTATACACAATCTATGTACAAATTAGACATATTTTCCGAGCTCTCTTAACAGACACTCTGTACCCTCAACCTCCATCTGTGCAAAACGACTTAAAGGGGAAGTTGACCCGGCTACACTTCTGGGCACTTCTGGCTGTTTGTCAGTACCCCAGACAGTTTTAGGTCCATTGTTGGAGTATTTAGATTTCTGTATTATTATTATATCAAAATGCTGAAATTCCAAAATGACCTAAAAAAGCATAAAAAATAGTGTAGTTATTATTACATAAAAAATGATTGGTGTCTTGACATTGATTTGCCAAAGTCCTACTTCGTGCTAGTGCAAAGGTCTTCCATATAGTTTGTTATCTGGTAGATACTCTTCTTTGTGGTTCTAAGATGGATAATTACAGGAGGCAGGGCGAATGGGTGTCTTACTATCGGTCTTCATGAAAGGAAATCAGAACAAAAGGGATTGAAAACAAAGGCAGTAGCTAGCTAGGCTAGCGGCTAGTAATCTCGGAAGTAATGTAAGTGTAGGCGAATAGCGTTAGTAGTCGAGTAGCTGAATGACGTTGGCCAAAATGAAGTGCATTGTACCCGGGTGCAATAATGTTCCAGTCAGATACAAATACACTACACATTTCCACTCCTTTTCCTGACTGCAATGGAGCTTTGTGTCAGGCATGGCTGCAGGCCATCTGATATCTTGCTTACTGTGTCGATTCGACGCCTGAAGTCATTCAACAGCTGTGGTTGGCCATGTCCAATGATCACTTTGTGGCCACTGACTCCAATCAGGACCGGTTGAAACCTGGTTCTGTTCCCACTCTCTTTCCACCATGGACGGAAAAGCTCAAACCATTCAAGGTACACTACTTGACCAAAAGTATGTGGACACCTGCTTGTAAAACATCTCAAAATCCAAAATCATGGGCATTAATATGGAGTTAGTCCCCCCTTTGCTGCTATACAGCCTCCACTCTTCTGGGAAGGCTTTCCACTAGATGTTGCAGCATTGCTGTGGGGACTTCCATTCAGCCACAAGAACATTAGTGATGTTGGGAGCACTGATGTTGGGAGATACGGAGAGATAAGGCCTGGCTCACAGTCGGTGTTCCAATTCATCCCAAAGGTGTTTGATGGGGTTGAGGTCAGGGCTATGTGCATGCCAGTCAAGTTCTTCGACACAGATCGACAAACCATTTCTGTACGGACCTCACTTTGTGCACAGGGGGATTGTCATGCTGAAACAGGAAATGGCCTTCCCCAAACTACTGCCGCAAAGTTGGAAGCACAGAATCGTCTAGAATGTTATTGTATGCTGTAACATTAAGATGTCCCTTCACTGGAACTAAGGGGCTTAGCCTGAACCATGAAAAACAGCCCCAGACCATTATTCCTGCTCCACTAAACTTTACAATTGGCACTATGCAATCGGGCAAGTAGCGTTCTCCTGGCATCCGTCAAACCCAGATTTGTCCATCAGACTGCCAGATGGTTGTTAATATGTGTATGTGAATAACTCACGTCAGAGAGTTAGATAAGATACAAGCATAATCCTTTACTCATGTATTACATGTTACAGGTCACTACATCCTAATCAGACACTCATAATGCACCTGTTTATCTATCCTAGATCGGTGCCCCACTAGCGCCATCTCTAGGTTGGCATCATGTCCATTATCAACATCTTCATTTTCATGTAGAATTAGCTTGAGCACTTCATACCACTTTAATACCATAGTGAAAATACCTATTTACATTATCAACACATTATTTTTATTTTTAGATCAAAATAATTGTCCATCTCTTAAGGGACATAGACAGGGGCGGTCTTATGTTAGCCCTTGTCCTAGTGTGGCGCACTGGTAGCATATCGGGCACCTCTGGGAGCCTCAGGGCCTCTCCTTCCTCTTCCACATGCTCCTGAAATTGTCGAGGCACAGTCGGCAGAGATAACTGCCCTGGTGGGGTCTTCCACGTCTCCTCATTAGGTGTCCTGCCCACACCACCCAGATGATATTCACAGTCTTCCCATGTGGACCTCCTGTGCCCTATGCTCTCCTGAACTGGGCGTATGTCCCTCCGGTTCCTTCAATACTTTCGGCCCTTTTACTTCATCTTCATATGACCTATGCATCAGGGATGCAAACTGCTGAGGGCCCAAAAAGGTGACACTTTTTTTCCCCCCACTGAAATATGCAAAAGATCGCTGCTCGGTGGAAATGCAGGATGTAACTAATTAAACAACTAAGAATATGATCTACATGATCAGTCTCTGTGTGTAATTTTTTTTTTTTTAAAGTGGTTAATGTGAACCCAACTCACAGCTAAAAAAAATTTAAGAAAGCAATCCAATGTAATTTGTTGCCTAGGCTTTACTGCAAATGACACTCAAGTCTTGAGAAAAAAAATACACTAATATTGCAGTTAGCGATGACAGCCTTTATAATAGAATGCTTGTGACCACACACATCTAAATATTGCACTTGGGAAAAATCATCTTAGAGTAAAAATAGCATGAAACAAACAGGCATTCTATTTTTGCTCTATTATAGTGGCCACTATAGATGTCGATAAAGTGCACAAAGCTACATGTGCGCAAAAATAACATTCACAGAGTAAAATAAAGTACAATTCCCCCTCACTCACACATGTTACTGTCAAGTTCAACACAACAATAACAATATCTTTGGGCTACAATGCACATTATTCACTTTCTGCCTGTAGATCTGTTCTACAATGTGCCAGCAAAAGTGAGAGAGGGAAAGTGTGCTGTGTTCCTTTCACCTCTATAGTGGCTAGAGGTCGACCGATTAATCGGCATTGTCGATTAATTATGGCCGATATCAAGTTTTCAAAACAATCGGTAATCGGCCTTTTTGGACGCCGATTATGGCCGATTACATTGCAATCCACGAGGAGACTGCATGGCAGGCTGATCACCTGTTATGCAAGTACAGCATCAAAAGGACCTTGTGGCTGCAAGGAGCCAAGATAAGTTGTTAGCTAGCATTAAACTTATATTATAAAAAACAAATCAATTTTCACATAATCACTAGTTAACTACACATGGTTGATGATATTACTAGGTTAACTAGCTTGTCCTGCGTTGCATATAATCAAAGTGGTGCCTATTAATTTACAATCGAATCACAGCCTACTTCAACTTTGCCAAACGGGTGATGATTTAACAAAGCACATTTGCGAAAAATCGTTGCACAAATGTACCTAACCATGAACATCAATGCCCTTCTTAAAATCAAAACACAGAAGTAATTTTTTTTTAACCTGCATATTTAGTTAAAATAAATGCAAGTTAGCAGGCAATATTAACTAGGGAAATTGTGTCACTTCTCTTGCGTTCAGTGCAAGCAGAGTCAGAGTATATGCAGCAGTTTGTGCCACCTGGTTCGTTGCGAACTGTGTGAAGACCATTTCTTACAAACAAAGACCGTAATTAATTTGTAAGAATTCTACATATTTATGACATAACATTGAAGGTTGTGCAATGTAACAGCAATATTTATACTTAGGGATGCCACCCGTTCGATAAAATAAGGAACAGTTCTGTATTTCACTGAAAGAATAAACGTTTTGTTTTCGAAATTATCGTTTCTGGATTTGACCATATTAATGACCAAAGGCTCGTATTTCTGTGTGTTTATTATAATTAAGTCTATGATTTGATATTTGATAGAGCAGTCTAACTGAGCTAGCAGCAGGCCCGTAAGCATTCATTTAAACAGCACTTTACTGTGTATGCCAGCAGCTCTTAGCAATGCTTGAAGCACAACACTGTTTATGACTTCAAGCCTATCAACTCCCGAGATTAGGCTGGCAATACTAAAGTGCCTATAAGAACATCCAATAGTCAAAGGTATACGGAATACAAATGGTAGAGAAAGAAATAGTCAATGCGTCATAATTCCTATATTAACTACAACCTAAAACTTCTTAACTTATGTTACTCATGTTAAATGGAACCACCAGCTTTCATATGTTCTCATGTTCTGAGCAAGGAATTTAATCTTTAGCTTTTTTACATGGCGCACATTGCACTTACTTTCTTCTCCAACACTTTGCTTATGCATTATTTAAACCAAATTGAACGTTTCATTATTTATTTGTGACTAAATAGATTTCATTGATGTATTATATGAAGTTAAAATAAAAAAGTGTTCATTGTTCATTCAGGATTGTTGTAATTGTCATTATTACAAATGTAAATATTAAAATTGTCCGATTAATCGGTATCGTCTTTTTTTGGTCCTCTAATAATTTGGTATCGGTATCAGCGTTGAAAAATCATATTCGGTCGACCTCTAATAGTGGCATCCAGCTTAAGCCAGGCCCAGCTCCAGCTACACTTGATCCATCAATCCACTTGTTTAACAAGCAACACCCCATTTCAACTAATTCTCTAATTCTGAAAATTAACCACATACTGTTGAGGGAAAACATTAGTTAACAGATAGTGGTTATTTCATTAGCTAGTTAACATTTCACACAGATTGCCAGGGTCCAGTAAGCAACTAACGCATTATAACTTGAACGGCAAGGAGTCGTATACCAGCTAACACTATAACAAATTGGTTAGGCTACTAATGTTAGCTCATCTGATGTAGTAACGTTAGCTATCTATAGCTGTCTGACTTTATTAGCAAGCTAATTTTCACACAATAAACTCAATTATTTGATCAGATGAGGTCGCTAATGTTGCTCAACATTTCTCTGGCTAGCTAAAGGAGAATTTGATCCAGCTAGCAAGACACTTAACAATGCTAATACTTGTTCCACCACACTTTCTCCCTCACCTCAAATTTCCAAATGCCAGTTGTTTTTCAGTTACAGCTCATGAAGTACGCTTCATCACCTTCTCACCCCCATCTCCGTGGTCAGGTTTCTGACCTAACGTTACCTCTTCGTTATCATTCAGGGGACACGCTGCTGTAACTGCCTTTTTACTCTATGCTGTCTTTCCAGAGCGTGTGCCGATGCCGTAACTAGCAAATTGGTTGTCTCTTCTCTCTTCAGTCGCTTGCTGCGCTGCATTCTGTTATGAAAACGATTGGCTGAGCCTTGGATATAGCCAGTATTGCTCCAAACGTAGGTCACGTAGAATCACGTAGGTCACCTATTTTGGATTCAAAACGGCGAAGTACGCCAAAAAGGTGACTAGTATGCATCCCTGATGCAAGTTTGCATCCCTGGCTTGTGGTGACAGCACAGCTTGGCCTTGTTTTATTACAGGCAGATTTTTTTGCATGTTGGTCATAGTAATGTTTTGACTTGTCCTGACGTGCACGCTTGTGTACCTGAACATCCCTAATGACCTTTGCTGTGAGGAGCTTGGGAGTTGTTGGCAACAGAGAGCGAGTGCGTCTGGACATTAAGCGCTGTACAGGACTGCTGCCGAAGTCCTCTTTGGGAGTATTTCTCCACACCAAAATAGCTTGCCAAACATCTGTGCCTTCCTGCATAGCCTTTGTTATGAGAGTCTTTGCTAGGGTGAGGAGGTTACATAATGGAACTCCCAGGCTTTTGCAAACAAAGAGTCTTGATTCCTGAACTGGGGCCCATTATCCGTAACTACACCACTGTCAGGCATGCCATATCTGCTAAACTGCTGCTTACAACAGTCAATGATGCAAGCGGCTGTTGTGTCAATCACTTTCTCCACCTCTCAAAAATCTGAACAGTAGTCCACTATAATCAGAAAAGGAACGTTCTTGACTGTGAACAGATCCATTCCCACTTCAGACCAAGGATGTGCTGGTACAGTATGTCATGTGGCTGCAGCGTTTCCTTTTTCTGCTTAGGTAGATTAGCGTTACATTTGCTGCACGCAGCCACAAAATGTTTCATTTCTTGGGTCATGTTGGGCCAGAATACTGAGTCTATGGCTTTCCTGAGACTGGCTTCGACCCCTGAGTGCCCTGCATGGATACGAGAGTATAGAGTTTCTGGCACTACCACCCTGTCGCCTTTGTAGATGACCTCTTCCTGCATTGTGAGTTTGTCTCTGTATGTCCAGTAGTCCCTCACCAGGATGGGTGTACTCTTTCTTGTGTCCGGCCAGCCTCTTAGGATAAACGACTGAAGCATTCAACAAGTCTTGTCCTCTGCTGAATGAGCTTTGATAGCATCCTGTGTCTGCAGTGAGATGCTTTGATAAGTAGCATGGTTCACATCTTCAAACTCAGCCTGTGGAGTATATACCGTCTCATTTGTCCGATATTGCAGGTGACTAGTTGTTGGTAGTGCTGCCCTGGACAAGAAATGTGAAGCTCTATTCCTTTCTTGTATACTACCTGTAGTTGATAATGCTGAAGCTTTAGCATCATCCTTTGTAGTTGCTTCGGGAAAGACAGAAGAGGTTTTTTGAAGATAACCTCAAGCGGCTTGTGATCAGTGTGCACCGTGATAAAGTCCCTACCATGAAGGTATTGATCAAAACGGTTACAGGTGAACACTATGGCCAGGCACTCCTTTTCAATTTGGGTATATCCTTGCTCCATGGGTGTCAATGTCCTTGAAGCAAATGCAATGGGCTGCCACTTCTGCAGGAGCGCTGCCCCTAGGCCTTTGTCACTTGCATCACATTGTAGGGTAACTTCCTCAGGAGGTCATAATACCCCAGTATTGGTTGGTTACCAATTTATTGATTTGCTCCAATGCAGAATCATGTCATTGAGGAAGCCATGCCCACAGCACACCTTTACTGGTCAGCTGACGCGATGGCTCACATACATCAGACAGATGAGGTAAGAATTTGGCTAAGTAATTTACGAAACCAAGCAGTCGCTGCACTGCTTTTGCGTCTGTAGGTGGCGGAATTTTCTGTACTTTCTCCACCTTCTTCGGGTCTGGCTTCAGGCCTTCAGCTGTCAAAATATGTCCCATGTACAGTGCCTTGCGAAAGTATTCGACCCCCTTGAACTTTGCGACCTTTTGCCACATTTCAGGCTTCAAACATAAAGATATAAAACTGTATTTTTGTGTGAAGAATCAACAAGTGGGACACAATCATGAAGTGGAACGACATTTATTGGATATTTCAAACTTTTTTAACAAATCAAAAACTGAAAAATTGGGCGTGCAAAATTATTCAGCCCCCTTAAGTTAATACTTTGTAGCGCCACCTTTTGCTGCGATTACAGCTGTAAGTCGCTTGGGGTATGTCTCTATCAGTTTTGCACATCGAGAGACTGAAATTTTTTCCCATTCCTCCTTGCAAAACAGCTCGAGCTCAGTGAGGTTGGATGGAGAGCATTTGTGAACAGCAGTTTTCAGTTCTTTCCACAGATTCTCGATTGGATTCAGGTCTGGACTTTGACTTGGCCATTCTAACACCTGGATATGTTTATTTTTGAACCATTCCATTGTAGATTTTGCTTTATGTTTTGGATCATTGTCTTGTTGGAAGACAAATCTCCGTCCCAGTCTCAGGTCTTTTGCAGACTCCATCAGGTTTTCTTCCAGAATGGTCCTGTATTTGGCTCCATCCATCTTCTCATCAATTTTAACTATCTTCCCTGTCCCTGCTGAAGAAAAGCAGGCCCAAACCATGATGCTGCCACCACCATGTTTGACAGTGGGGATGGTGTGTTCAGGGTGATGAGCTGTGTTGCTTTTACGCCAAACATAACGTTTTGCATTGTTGCCAAAAAGTTCAATTTTGGTTTCATCTGACCAGAGCACCTTCTTCCACATGTTTGGTGTGTCTCCCAGGTGGCTTGTGGCAAACTTTAAACAACACTTTTTATGGATATCTTTAAGAAATGGCTTTCTTCTTGCCACTCTTCCATAAAGGCCAGATTTGTGTAATATACGACTGATTGTTGTCCTATGGACAGTCTCCCACCTCAGCTGTAGATCTCTGCAGTTCATCCAGAGTGATCATGGGCCTCTTGGCTGCATCTCTGATCAGTCTTCTCCTTGTATGAGCTGAAAGTTTAGAGGGACGGCCAGGTCTTGGTAGATTTGCAGTGGTCTGATACTCCTTCCATTTCAATATTATCTCTTGCACAGTGCTCCTTGGGATGTTTAAAGCTTGGGAAATCTTTTTGTATCCAAATCCGGCTTTAAACTTCTTCACAACAGTATCTCGGACCTGCCTGGTGTGTTCCTTGTTCTTCATGATGCTCTCTGCGCTTTTAACGGACCTCTGAGACTATCACAGTGCAGGTGCATTTATACGGAGACTTGATTACACACAGGTGGATTGTATTTATCATCATTAGTCACTTAGGTCAACATTGGATCATTCAGAGATCCTCACTGAACTTCTGGAGAGAGTTTGCTGCACTGAAAGTAAAGGGGCTGAATAATTTTGCACGCCCAATTTTTCAGTTTTTGATTTGTTAAAAAAGTTTGAAATATCCAATAAATGTCGTCCCACTTCATGATTGTGACCCACTTGTTGTTGATTCTTCACAAAAAAATACAGTTTTATATCTTTATGTTTGAAGCCTGAAATGTGGCAAAAGGTCGCAAAGTTCAAGGGGGCCGAATACTTTCGCAAGGCACTGTATGTAACACTTGTGAGCCTGAGCTTAACTGTCTTTATTCATCTTTAGATTCATCTACCTTGCTCTTTGTAAGAGCTGAGTCAGGTTGTGGTCATGGTCCTGCACTGCTTCTTCCATTGTAGTCCCACCTCTGTACACCAGGATGTCGTCAGCTACGATGATTATTCCTGGCAGTCCCTGAAGTGCATCGTGTCGCCTTCGCTGATATTCTTCTGCAGCTGGTTTCACTCCAAAAATGTAACCTTGTCCACCGGTATCTACCATAGGAGGCCCAAAATGTGTTGAGCCAACTACTCTCTTCATCCAAACGTACCTGCCAGGACCCATTTTTTGCATCCATAACAGAAAATATTTTCACTTTTGCCAGGCTTCGCAGTACCTCTTCAATGGTAGGCATTTGGTAATGTGCTCTATATAAGGCTTTGTTCAGGGCACTTGGATCTAGTTAGACTCTTATTTTGCCAGGCTTTTCCACCACAACCATGTTGCTTATAACCACTTAGTAGGTTTGGTGACCTTCGTAATGACACCCTGTTCCTCCATTGAATCAACAGCCTTTAGTATCTTTTCCTTCAGTGGAACGGGGATTTGGCAGGGAAGCTGTTGAACTGCTCTGACAGACTCATCCCCCACCAGGTGAAGCTCACATGGCCGAGCCCCCATCCCTTCAAAAACATCCTCAAACTGTCTCAGTATTGCCTCTGAGGTGTTCAAGTCTGATGGGACCTATTTTTTTTCTTTAGTGCTGACATGATGAACGACATGTTGGCGGTTGAGCTGCAGCAACTTAAGCTTTTCACAAGTTTCTGCTGAAAGGAGAGGCTCTTGGAGGGTTTTTACCACTTAGAACTTTAGCACATATGTTTTCCGATTCTGCCTGTTCAGGGACAATGTTCGTCCAGTTCGAGATGAGTAATCGCTGTTCTGATTTCCAGAAGCTCTTTTCGGTCATAAGAGATAGTAGCTTCAACATTATGTCCACAATAAGTTAAACAATGCACAAAAAAAATAAAAAATAGCACAATTGGTTAGGAGCCTGTAAAATGCCAGCCATCCCCTCCGGTGCCATTCTTTCTCAGTACAGATCTCACCAATCATTATTTTTGGTTATACCCGCCTGGGAGGGCATGGAAGAAGGAGAAGAGTGGTGGAACAGACATGAGGATAGAACAATTAACCATGGTGTCTCGGATTTTTCTTTGTTCAATTTCATTTTCACACCCTTTTCAATGAGGGGACCCAACGTTCCTCCACTCATGCCTCCTCCAATCATTTTCCTGTTATACATCTTTCAAGAGAGCCGAGAAGCCGTGTGGAGTATTCCAAACAGGCCAAGAACTGGGTAGAGAAGAGCGATTCTGAAGAGAAGACATTCAACTTTAGAATCTGACAGCAGGCTGTCAAGCGGCTGTGAAGCGGAAGGAAGTTAACAGAGCATATACAAAAGACCCAGACTTCAAAGTTGATACACCAGACCTTCCTGAACGCCACCTCTCCTGCTCAGCCTCCCCCCAAAAAATATTCTCCCAAGCGGCTGACACCCTGTCTGCCCTGGCCTGTCTCCCCGGCTGGTACAGGTACCAACCACCACACTGCCCCCTCTCTCCTGAGCTTTTGCTCGCCTCCAGCACAAACACATACACACCGCAGACTTTGGACTGATCTGAGTTTTAAATGGCCTAATTAATTTGTGAAGCTTATTATGTGAGCTTACTCAGAAACTCTTTAATTAACTAGTATAGGCCTACTATTAATTTATTTTATTTCAGACTTGTATAGCCTACTGGATTAATAGAGATCTACTTCCTCAAGTTATTTTGTTAGGGTGAGTGACTCAACTTACAATGGCAAGCCCCAAGTCGTTTTATTTTTTTCTTGTGCTTTATGCTATTTGCGCCATGACTCCTGCTCGCTTTGTTGACTATGAACTTGCTTGTTTACCTGACCGTGAGACAGACAATGTTTGTTCCCACACTTGCAACTCTTACTCTCTATTGGTTACACAGCCTCACATCCTATTCTAACCACCTCTTGCCGACTTTGAATTCATGTTACCTGATGAAATTGCTGTACAACATGATATTGTTGCCATCTGATGCACATTCAAATGTCAAAAGAAAAGAAACACTGCAAAGCCTTCCCTGTCCTCTGCCTTTCCCTGATTCTATTACTTCTAATGATATCTGGAAATGTGTATGTATACCCTGGCCCATCTACTGTTGCTAACTCCAATTCTGACTTGTGCTCTGATTTCTGCTACACTGATTTCTGCTATCGTAAAAGCCTGGGTTTTCTGCACATTAACAGTGTTGTCTTAGGCCTCTCTTTATGTAGTGTTGTCTCTTTGTTGTGATGTGTGTTTTAACCTACTTTATTTTTATTTTTATCCCAGCCCCCATCCCTGCAGGAGGCCTTTTGTCTCTTCGTAAGCCGTCATTGTAAATAAGAATTTGTTCCCTAACGAACTTGCCTAATTTTTATAAAGATTTAATAAATAAATTAAAAATTAAACTCCATACATCGCCCTGGTTGAAAATCCAACTAAGGTGACATTTTTCAACTTTGCAACTAAATCTAGCTAGCCTAATGATGGCAGAGTGATGTTGTGGAATGCCATTCAATAACATGTCCTGCAATCTTTGGTGGTTGCGTTCAGTGTGACTGCTATGTACTGTAGACTACCAAGAACAGCACCATTCTCTACCTCGGGTGTATTCATTCCGAGAAACTCATGAGCATAGAAATCAGAATGAATAGAACAGGCTTGGAACCTCTAAACCTGGCAATTTGACTGGTCAACTCATGGGTACACTTGCAATAGCTGCCTTGTCACATTTTATTTGTCACGTTTCGCAAACAATAGGTGTAGACTAACAATGCTTACTTACGGGCCCTTCCAACAATGCAGAGAGAATGAAAATAGACAAATAGAAAAGCAATAATAACAACACGTAATAATAAAAGTAATAAATACACAATGAGTAACAATAACTTGGCTATATACAAGGAGTACAAGTCCAGAGTTGATGTGCAGGGGTACAAAGTAATTGAGGTAGATATGTACATATAACTAGGAATAAAGTGACAGATAATAAACAGTAACAGCAGAGTATGTGAGGAGTCAAATACGTTGGTGCAAAAAGGGTCAGTGCAGGTAGTCCAAGTAGCTATTTTGTTAAATATTTAGCAATCTTATGGCTTAGGGGTAGAAGCTGTTGTTTCCAGACTTGGTGCATCGGAACCGCTTGCCGTTCACGATGCAGTAATTTCCATGGTAATGTAGAATGTCCATTCAAATGATGTTAACTGATGTGGCTCATGCAATGGAATGTGTTTTTTTTATGTCAGTAGAGTTGATTCAACAAATACCAGCACATATTGATGGGTACACTTCCTGCTTTTACTTCCTGCTTTGGTCCTATGGGTACACTCACAATGGCCAGCAGTCTACCCATTATGCCATCATTGTCTTGAATGGGTACACCTGTTCTAGTCAATGGGGGGATTCAATTAATCTGGCCCGGGCAGGCATGAGCCAGCACATGGAGACATGAGTAGGATTCTGATCTTCCCTGTGTTTTGCATAACCCCACGGTTCTCAAACCTTGTACCTAGAGATCTACCATCCTATAGGTTTCCAATCCAACCCTAATCAAGCTCACCTACTGGAGTGAAAACCTACAAGATGGTTGCTCTCCAGGAACATGTTTGTAAATCCCCGGTCTAACTAATGCTGAGTGACGGTGTGAATGGAATAGTAACTGTGTAATTGTTGTTTTATAATAACATTAAATGGTTTCGATTTTTTTTTTTTTTAACTAGAATGTTATTTCTTGAAAGTGTTATTTGTATATGAGGCTATGAGCCTGGGGTAAGGTTGGTTGGATGTAATTGCTGCCACCACAGAACCTGGGATTACCCGTCGTTGGCCTGTTCTCCCCCTCCTCATCCACTCCAGGGTGATCCGAGGAAGGACCAGTCGGTATTGTCTAGATAGACAGAAAATAAATACATGGCAGTGTTACATACAAGAACAAAGAAAATAACAGTCTCAGGGATCATTAAGCACATTCACTTATAAGCCGCATTGATGATGTTACAATACACTTAGCTAATTTGTCAGATGCTCTTATCCAGAGCGACTAACAGGAGCAGTTAAGTGAAATGCCTTGCTCATAGGCACATACAGATTCTTCACCTTGTCGGCTCGGGGATTCGAACCGAAAGGCTAGCTGCTGCAATACTATTGACAGTTCTCGATCTTGTATAGTTGAAGACTGTATAGCCAACTCAAGTGTGAGGCTGTTTTTCTTCCTCGTGTGTGTGGGTTTACAGGCTAATTAGGATATTATTGGTATAAAAACTAAACTGGCAACTGCAAGCAACATGTTCTTCTCTACTACCAGTATTGACTTTATACTTCTTACACTGTTTGGTAATATAATTTCCTGTTTATATAGACCCAGATTGTGAAGTGCACATCCACATCGTTCTAGACACTGGTTCCCTAGCCAGGATGTCATCATTGTCAGACAAACTTGGGAGGGACTACAATAGCCTGTCACATTGTGAGATGCAGGCAGGATACTCAAAAATACAGTTGGAAGGGTGTCATTAGGTAGAATACTGTATTTATTATCTTAGAGAGTAATATAAATATCCTGTGAGTAATATTAGCCAAAACACTTACGCTTCAAAGAGCTTCCCATTTGGAACCCCAGGTGTGGCATGTCGTTTCCAGTTGTTCCTGGGCATTCTGAAGAACGTCTCCAACACACCAGGATTGACGAGACACAAGAAATTCAAGTGTTTAGTTACATACACCATCTTCTGCTGCATCGTCAGTCCGATGTTCTACCTCCTCAATTATCGGAATAAGCTGGTCCCATTCTCGACAGCCGAGACATTCACTGTCTGTTGGTAGAGGCAGGCATCTCCAGCAACTGCACCAGCAGTCACTGCGCGTTCTGGGAAGAGCCTGTGTTTCCTCCACATCTGCTCACTCATTTCTCTCAGTCAGCCCGCAAATGAAACTCAGCCTCAGAATAATCCATCTCAAACCGATATGGCACAAGAGTACCAAGGCAGGTCTCCAATTCCCTCTTCATTCTTAGTCTGACATTCTTCACTGTAATTAAATTTGACGATTGTTTACATCCTTCAACCACACCCACCTCGGATTTCCCGACCTTGGTCAAAAACAACAAAATACATTGGTAAATCTTAGCATACTAAAATAAGATAGATGGAAAGTTGTGCAGAGAAAGTCATTTAAAGGACTATTGGGGTCATGGGAGAGCGTTGTGTTTGGGAGGTATTTATGATGGACTTTGATGTTGACTTTGATGGGGAAGGCAGGGGTAGTATCAGCTTATTACCTACATCTAAATACTCAAGCAATGGACATAAAAACTGTCTGGAGAACTGACAAACAGTCAGGAAATTGTTATAAAGGACCCAGTAGTGTTTTGGGGTGAACTTTCCCTTTAAATGAATAATGAGTCATTTTTAATAATTCATTTGCATATAAAAAGGCAGTGTCTGTGTGGGTGGCAGAGACAGATACTAGATCAGTGTACACCTGCTAGCAGAACCCGAGAGAGAGAGAGAGATTTCATTTTTGTTTATCATCTATTCCACTTGCTTTGGCAATGTAAATATGTTTCCCATGTTAATAAAGCCCTTTGAATTGAGAGAGAGAAACATCTCTCTCTGTGATGTGAGAGTCTGCATAAAGTGTGCATACGTCATGACTGAGTGTGTGTGTGTCAGCTGAGATATCAGGCGAATGCTAGCTAGCAGGTGTGAGTGGACAGGGGGAGAGGGTTAAGGCCCCTCAGGTGGAAAATGGGCTTTAGACACTCAGTGATCTGAGAGATGTGTGCATATGCAAGCATGAGCATGAGTACAAACAAACACACACACAGATGGGCATGCATTCAATCACCCACACATACTTTACGTACCAGTATGCAGCCACCCACACAAATAACTCCCATACGCAGCGGATTCACTTACAAATCTCACACAAATAATGCTACCCCCACACAATGTGCACAGACACACGCCCATTATTCATGCCAATTGCTGTGTAACAGATCAGTGTTGTGGACAGTGTGTGTGTGTGTGTGTGTGTGTGTGTGTGTGTGTGTGTGTGTGTGTGTGTGTGTGTGTGTGTGTGTGTGTGTGTGTGTGTACACTTGCTGGGGCTGTTTTGATTCTGGTCATAGTATTTCCTCCTTTCATACTTATCCCGGATGAAGAACTCCACTACTCTGAGATCAGGAGTTAAGGAATAACACTGTGGTCAACACACACACACACGCACACACGCGCACACACGCGCACACACACGCACGCACGCACACACACACACAAAGAGAGACACAGAGACACCAACAGACACACCACTCGCTCCAGTGGCATTATTGTATTATGGCTTGGGGGTAGAAACTTTGATCATAAGACAATAGCACCGCTACTGAACCAGGAGGAAGAGTGGAGGGAGAGAGAAGAGAGATGGAACTGGAAGAGGCGATGGATAGGGGGCAGAGAAGGAGGATAACAGGAGGCAAAAGGTGAGAGGATGGAATGGCGTGAGGAATAGGGGAGAAGTGAGAGACAGGGGAGGAAAGGAGGAAAGAATTGGAGAGACTGAAATTCACAATGCGGAACAGCAAGAGATAAAAGGAGGACACTGTCAGAGCAGCAGGAAAAATACAGACCCTTGACAAAAAGTGTGTGAATCTATTTGGGTGCTTCTACTGTAGGCACATCTTTATTCACGCTGGAATTTATATGAGATGAGTCAGAAGTGTGTGTGTGTGTGTGTGTGTGTGTGTGTGTGTGTGTGTGTGTGTGTGTGTGCGTGCGTGCGTGCGTGCATGCATGCGTGCATGCGTGTGTGTGTGTGTGTGTCAAGACAAATAGAGGGAAACTATCTGACAGAGAAGTAAAAGAAGAGGAGGAGATGGGAAAGATGGGAGCGAAGAAAAGAAAGACTGACAAAGGAACCATGAAAAAGGAATGGCACTTCATCAACACAAGAATTTGACCAACTTGAAAGCTAAGCAACACACAGCCTTACATTTTAAATTGTCCAACTACCCACACAGTGAATATACTGTACATAGGCCTACATATTCGTTCTACCTCTATGCCTTTGAGCTACTGTCAGACCGAGCAGTGGCCACCAAAAACTGATGACCACACCAAAACAAAAGCTAGATATCAGGTATGTAACAGAACTATCTTGACACAAGCTGACGGTGTGAATTCAGTCCGAGTTTGAACAGGAACATATGTTACTATTACTATATGGAACTGCTGTCCCGTCCTCGTTATCAGAACAGCAGGCAGACCAGGTACCATGCTGTCATGCTGCATTATAACTATGCACTCAAAAGGTGCTGTGTCCAAATGTGTGTCTCATCATAATATAGGTTCCAAAGTGAATTGGGAAAAGGGACTGTGTTTTGCAGAGTAGGGTGGTGGTCAATTGCAGATGCACACAGAGGGATTAATTATTATAACTACACACACACACAACAAGGACACTGGTCTGTCTGTGGCTGTCTGAAGTTGTCTGGGAGGAGGGCTTCATACAGTTGTTTGGCCTTGGTGTTCCCCATGTCCACTATTCTCTGCACACACACAAACACACACAGGGAGAGCGATCTTAAAGTCTTCAATATATCATAACAGTAACACTTTACTGGACACTGTGTCATAGCCATGCAATATGGCATAACAGCTGACAACCTGTTATATAATCTTAACACTGTCATTACATATATTTAGACCTGTTGTGACTCCCTACATAAGAGTGTCAAAGCCCACAAAACCTACCACGCTAGATATTTTACGGCTATTTTACACCTACATTAGAGTGTCAAAACCTACCACGCAAGGCAAAACCGTTAATTACACCATAAACATACTGTTGACATGTAGGCTATGTTATATAAAATGCTTTGAAATTGATCATATTAAATCGTCATTGCAATTGCGCACACATTGATGTCAGACATTCATCTTCCTCGGTGCTCTATTGCTGATGACTGGGATGAATGCAAGGGCAGATTTCAGGTGCAGGACAAGACACCCTCTTTGTGACTGATGACTGATATGAGGGCATGTACGTGATAGGCCTATCTGGCTTATATGATTATGATGGTCACAATGCTCCTTGACAGTGTCATAAAGTGTATATCCTTAGTCAAAGGGACACCGGTTGGTCAAGTGCCATGTGTATTTCCACAAGATATTTAATATATGATGAACAAAAACGTGACTAAAAAATGTATTACATCAAAGGATTGAAGAAAAAAACTTTGAAACGAAAGGATTCTTGGCAGGGAAATAATGAATTTGAATAAATGTGGGTTTTGACACTTTTGCAGGTGCTGTAACCAGCCATAAAATAATGCAATGAAGAATCAAGTCAAATTTTATTAGTGACATACACACGTTTAGCAGATGTTATTGCAGGTGTAACGAAATGCTTGTGTTTCTAGCTCCAAAAGCGCAGTAATATCCAATAATTCACAAGACACTCAATAAACAAACCTAAAAGCAAAAGAATGGCATTAAGGAATATATACATTTTAGGATGAGCAATGTCGGAGTGGCATAGACTAAAATACAGTAGAATAGAATACTGTACTTACATATGAGACGAGTAAAGCAAAATATGTAAACATTATTAAAGTGACTAGCATTCCATTATTAAAGTGAACAGTGATTTCAGCAGCCTCTAAGGTGCAGGGTTACGTAACCGTGTGCAAGCCGCCTCGTGATGGCCATTTAACAGTCTGATGACCTTGAGACAGAAGCTGTTTTTCCAGTCTTTCGGTCCCAGCTTTGATGCACCTGTACTGACATAGCCTTCTGGATGATAGCAGAGTGAATAGGCAGTGGCTCGGTTGGTTGTTGTCCTTGATTATATTTTTGGCTTTCCTGTGACATCAGTTGCTGTAGTTGTCCTGGAGGGTAGGTAGTTGTGGATAGGGGCTTGCTCCCTCTGGTGTTTCCTGATGTCCACAATCAGCTCCTTTGTTTTGTCGACAATGAGTGAGAGGTTATTTTCCAGGAACTACACTCCCACTCACCTCCTCCCTGTAGGCTGTCTCATCATTGTTGGTAATCAGGCCTACTACTGTTGTATTGTCTGCAAACTTGATGATTGAGTTGAAGGTGTGCGCGGCCACGCAGTTGTGGGTGAACAGGGAGTTAAGGAGGGGGCTGAGCATGCACCCTTGTGGGGCCCCTGTGTTGAGGATCAGCGAAGTGGAGGTGTTGTTTCCTACCTTCACCACCTGGGGGGCGGCCCGTCAGGAAGTTCAGGACCCAGTTGCACAGGGAGGGGTTCAGACCCAGGGTCCCGAGCTTAATTATGAGCTTGGAGGGTTCTGTGGTGTTGAATGCTGAGCTATAGTCAATGAACTTACATAGATATTCCTCTTGTCCAGGTGGGATAGGGCAGTGTGATGTTGATTGCATCGTCTGTGGCTCTATTGGGGCGGTAGGCAAATTGAAGTGGGTCTAGGATGTCAGGTAAGGCTAGGTAGAGGTTATATGATTCTAAACTAGCCTCTAAAAGCACTTCATAATGACAGAAGTGAGTTATACGGGCGATAGTAATTTCGTTCAGTTGAATTTATTTTGGGTAACAGACATATACAACTAAATGTACAATGTGGATCCAGAGGATATCACCTGAAAGTATTAATTAAAACGCTTGTCTCCAAAGTGGTCCTCGATGGTAAAAACAATAACACATATATTGATTAGAAGGCAGACAAAATTACAAACAACCATAAATACATTCATTTATGTTGGCATCCTAAAGTGGCACAATTCACTGCACTTCTCCATAACCTTAAAAATCAACCATGTTAATTTCACATCACACCGATCCTTCAAATAAATACACATGGCCAGCAGTAGGGGGCACAAGGGGCAGTGGAGTGGTTTCTCTTATTTAGACAAACTTGTCCAAATGAAAACCTTTGCCTGCTTTTCAAAGCTATTTTTACTTTTTCTTTCCTTGATCTCCAAGGGAAGGCTATTCCATAGACCAATGCCTGTATGGAAAAACGTGCGCATCGCAGGACTGTTTACTCTTGGAATATTAGAAGACATAACACTAGCTCTGGAAGGATGACTGTTGGTTAAAGACCATGTAAATGTGCTTTTTCATGTAACCTGGGGCACGATCATTTAAGACATCAAACATATGATTAAGTTTAAGTTGTCCACTCTGGACTCCAAAGGCAACAACAAGCCCACCTCCAGGAACTCCTGTACCCCTATGTGGGTCCTAGGGGGGACATTCAGCGTATACCTCTATTTCAGCTTTGTTGATAGCCCACTATACCATGCAGAGCAGGCATAATCAATGACACTGAATCAAGATTGAGATAAGCAGTTTCTTAACTTTAATGTTAAAATATCTAGTGTTACGATATAAACATTTATATTTGTTCTATGTTTTGTTCTATATTTGTCGCCGAAAATGTTTGTCCTATGTTACCATGCACAGATCAAACAAATAATTTGTGAAACCTTTGCTATGGTACAATTTGTTCATGAAGGACTGGCCATAGTGTCCAGAGCAAGTAGGTAACTTCTTAACCAGAGATGAGGCTATTTTGGTAAAAATGTGTTAAAATAACTTGCACCCTTTGCTTGGTCATAATATAAAACATCATCAATATCCAGGCCAATACTACATGATTTTACCTTATGGGGAGTTTTTGAGCCAATGTCCTTTAAAATGTTCCACAGTTTACGAGGCTGAGTTGTCATTAACGGAGTCTATATAATGTTGGAATTTGGCCTTATCCATTTTGTATCTTGCCTGGTTTCTACAGTTAATATAACCATCATAATCTTCTTGTAGATTTGTCCTTCTTGTTCAGAAATCGTTCCTGTAGATAATGTTGAAGGAACGCTAATCTTATTTAATTTGATCGCTGAGAAATTAGGCGAATTGATTGCATCCAAATTGGCCCTTATTATTTATAGCAGAGGCTCTGCATCTGTCCTCGTGCTCCTAGACCTTAGTGCTACTTTTGATACCATCGATCACCACATTCTTTTGGAGAGACTGGAAACCCGAATTGGTCAATCAGACAAGTTCTGGCCTGGCTTAGATCTTATCTGTCGGAAAGATATCAGTTTGTCTCTGTGAATGGTTTGTCCTCTGACAAATCAACTGTAAATTTCAGTGTTCCTCAAGGTTCCGTTTTAGGACCAGTATTGTTTTCACTATATATTTTACCTCTTGGGGATGTCATTCGAAAACATAATGTTAACTTTCACTGCTATGCGGATGACACACAGCTGTACATTTCAATGAAACATGGTGAAGCCCCAAAATTGCCCTCGCTAGAAGCCTGTGTTTCAGACATAACGAAGTGGATGGCTGCAAACTTTCTACTTTTAAACTCGGACAACAGAGATGCTTGTTCTAGGTCCCAAGAAACAAAGAGATCTGTTGAATCTGACAATTAATCTTAATGGCTGTACAGTCGTCTCAAATAAAACTGTGAAGGACCTCGGCGTTACTCTGGACCCTCTGGATCTCTCTTTTGAAGAACATATCAAGACAATTTCAAGGACAGCTTTTTTCCATCTACGTAACATTGCAAAAATCAGAAACTTTCTGTCCAAAAATGATGCAGAAAAATGAATCCATGCTTTTGTTACTTCTAGGTTAGACTACTGCAATGCCCTACTTTCCGGCTACACGGATAAAGCACTAAAGCACTAAATAAACTTCAGTTAGTGGTAAATACGGCTGCTAGAATCCTGACTAGAACCTAAAAATTGTATCATATTACTCCAGTGCTAGCCTCCCGACACTGGCTTCCGGTTAAAGCAAGATTTCAAGGTTTTACTGCTAACCTACAAATCATTACATGGACTTGCTACTTATCTCTTTGAATTGGTCCTGCCGTACATACCTACATGTACGCTACGGTCACAAGACGCAGGCCTCCTAATTGACCCTAGAATTTTTAAGCAAACAGCTGGAGGCAGGGCTTTCTCCTATAGAGCTCCATTTTTATGGAATGGTCTGCCTACCCATGTGAGAGACGCAGACTCGGTCTCAACCTTAAAATCTTTACTGAAGACTCATCTCTTCGGTGGGTCATATGATTTTTTAAATATTTTTTATTTTTTTACCTTTATTTAAATAGGCAAGTCAGTTAAGAACAAATTCTTATTTTCAATGAAGGCCTAGGAACAGTGGGTTAACTGCCTGTTCAGTTTATGTGTCGGGGGGGCTAAGGTCCGTTTGTTATATCTGGAGTACTTCTCCTGTCTTATCCGGTGTCCTGTGTGAATTTAAGTATGCTCTCTCTAATTCTCTCTTTCCTCTCTCTCGGAGGACCTGAGCCCTAGGACCATGCCTCAGGACTACCTGGCATGATGACTCCTTGCTGTCCCCAGTCCACCTGGCCGTGCTGCTGCTCCAGTTTCAACTGTTCTGTCTGTGGCTATGGAATCCTGACCTGTTCACCGGACGTGCTACCTGTCCCAGACCTGCTGTTTTTAACTCTCTAGCGACAGCAGGAGTGGTAGAGATACTCTTAATGATCAGCTATGAAAAGCCAACTGACATTTACTCCTGAGGTGCTGACTTGCTGCACCCTCGACAACTACTGTGATTATTATTATTTGACCATGCTGGTCATTTATGAACATTTGAACATCTTGGCCATGATTTGTTATAATCTCCACCCGGCACAGCCAGAAGAGGACTGGCCACCCCTCATAGCCTGGTTCCTCTCTAGGTTTCTTCCTAGGTTTTGGCCCTTCTAGGGAGTTTTTCCTAGCCACCGTGCTTCTACACCTGCATTGCTTGCTGTTTGGGGTTTTAGGCTGGGTTTCTGTACAGCACTTTGAGATATCAGCTGATGTACGAAGGGCTATATAAATACATTTGATTTGATTTGATTTGTCAAATTCAATATACTTTAAAATTACCAAAACCAAATCGAACACTAGCTAATAATCACTAGACAGTCAGGGAGCATCGAAAATTCCCAAAAACGTTGGATAGAGGACTCTTTTTGAGAGAAAAAAAAAGAAGGAAATAAAACATTTTCAGTTTGACCTTCCGAACCTCTTTGTCACGCCCTGACCATAGTTTACTTTGTATTTTCTATGTTTTGATTGGTCAGGGTGTGATCTGAGTGGGTATTCTATGTTTCATGTCTGGTTTGTCTATTTCTATGTTCAGCCTGATATGGTTCTCAGTCAGAGGCAGGTGTTCGTCATTGTCTCTGATTGGGAACCATATTTAGGTAGCCTGGGTTTCACTGTGTGTTTGTGGGTGATTGTTCCTGTCTATGTGTTTTTCACCAGATAGGCTGTTTTAGGTTTTCGTTACGTTCATCACGTTCTTTATTTTGTAGTGTTTGCATTGATTCGTGTTTTACGTTTGTTCATTAAAACATGGATCGCAATCTACATGCTGCATTTTGGTCCGATCCTTGTTCTACCTCTTCATCAGAAGAGGAGATAGAAGAAAGCCGTTACAGAATCACCCACCACCAACGGACCAAGCAGCGTGTCAACAGGCAGGAGCAGCGCGAGGAGAAGCGCAATAAGGATTTCTGGACATGGGAGGAAATCCTCGACGGGAGAGGACCCTGGGCTAAACCAGGGGAGTGTAGCCGCACTAAGGTGCAGCGGGAGAAGAAACAACAGGAGCAGCCCAAAGAGGAGGTATGGACATGGGAGGACGAATTAGAAGGAAGAGGACCCTGGGCTCAGCCAGGAGAATATCGCCGCCCCAAAGAAGAACTGGAGGCGGCGAAAGCTGAGAGGCGCAGATACGAGGAGGCAGCACGACGTAGCGGATGGAAGCCTGAGAGGCAGCCCCAAAAATTTCTTGGGGGGGGGCTAACAGGGAGTATGGCTATGCCAGGTAGGAGACCTGAGCAGACTCCCTGTGCTTACCGGGGGGCTAGAGAGACCGGACAGGCACCGTGTTATGCAGTGGTGCGCACGGTGTCTCCAGTGCGGGTGCATAGCCCGGTGCGGTATATTCCAGCTCCGCGTGTCGGCCGGGCTAGATTGAGCGTCGAGCCTAATGCCATGAAGCCGGCTCTACGCAGCTGGTCCCCAGTGCGTCTCCTTGGGCCGGCTTACATGGCACCAGCCTTGCGCTCGGTGTCTCCGGTTCGCCTGCATAGTCCAGTGCGGGCTATTCCACCTCGCCGCACTGGCAGGGCGACCGTGAGCATTCAACCAGGTAAGGTTGGGCAGGCTCGGTGCTCAAGAGCTCCAGTGCGCCTGCACGGTCCGGTTTTTCCAGTACCACCTCCACACCCCAGCCCTCCGGTAGCAGCTCCCCGCACCAGGCTTCCTGTGCGTGTCCTCGGCCCAGTACCACCAGTGCCAGCACCACGCATCAGGCCTACAGTGCGCCTCGCCTGTCCAGCGCTGTCGGAGCCTTCCTCCTCTCCAGCGCTGTCGGAGTCTCCCGCCTGTTTAGCGCTGTCAGAGCTTTCCGCCTCTACAGCGCTGCCGGAGTCTCCCGCCTGTTCAGAACTGCCAGTTAGCATAGAGCTGCCAGTTAGCTTAGAGCTGCCAGTCTGCAAGGAGCTGCCAGTCTGCAAGGAGCTGCCAGTCTGCATGGAGCTGCCAGTCTGCATGGAGCTGCCAGTCTGCATAGAGCTGCCAGTCTGCATGGAGCTGCCAGTCTGCAAGGAGCCGCCAGAGCTGCCTGTCTGCAGGATGCCGCCAAAGCTGCCAGTCTGCAAGGAGCCGCCAGAGCTGCCAGTCTGCAAGGAGCCGCCAGAGCTGCCAGTTAGCATGGAGCAGCCAGGGCCGCCAGTTAGCATGGAGCAGCCAGGGCCGCCAGTCAGCATGGAGCAGCCAGGGCCGCCAGTCAGCATGGAGCAGCCAGGGCCGCCAGTCAGCATGGAGCAGCCAGGGCCGCCAGTCAGCATGGAGCAGCCAGTCAGCATGGAGCAGCCAGTCAGCATGGAGCAGCCAGTCAGCATGGAGCAGCCAGAGCAGCCAGTCAGCATGGAGCAGCCAGAGCTGCCAGTCAGCATGGAGCAGCCAGTCAGCATGGAGCAGCCAGAGCTGCCAGTCAGCATGGAGCAGCCAGTCAGCATGGAGCAGCCAGAGCTACCAGTCATCATGGAGCAGCCAGTCAGCATGGAGCAGCCAGAGCTGCCAGTCGACCAGACTCTTCCAGAGCTGCCAGTCGATCAGACTCTTCCAGAGCTGCCAGTCGACCAGACTCTTCCAGATCTGCCAGTCGACCAGACTCTTCCAGATCTGCCAGTCGACCAGACTCTTCCAGATCTGCCAGTCGTCCAGACTCTTCCAGATCTGCCAGTCGTCCAGACTCTTCCAGATCTGCCAGTCGTCCAGACTCTTCCAGATCTGCCAGTCGTCCAGACTCTTCCAGATCTGCCAGTCGTCCAGACTCTTCCAGATCTGCCAGTCGACCAGACTCTTCCAGATCTGCCA